>NC_079220.1:55084790-55259790 GCF_029633865.1 Lampris incognitus | reverse complement strand
TAAGCCCGCGTGTCTGAACCCCGATACCCCGTCTATCCGTCTGTCTGCTGTAAACTCCCTGAAACCGTGCGGCGGCCCTGCGCTGCGCCAGACGAACGAGCACCGCGGCACCAGAAAGCCGACCGGCCCGGCTGAGAAGCTACGAGGGAGATGGAGAGGTCGAGGAGAGGAAGAAAAGAAGGAGGAGGAGAGCTCGGAGAGACGTAAGTGAGTAAATGGGAGGCAAGAGCCTGCAAGAGGGCTGGAGAATCTGGGGGGAGGAGAGAGGTAAAGAGACAGAGACAGAGTGATAAGGAGGGAAAGTAACAGATTGAGAGGGAAGGGAACAGGTTCTATCTAATTTAATGCAAAATGGCCGGGACGAGAGTCAGCCCCTCCAAGTCTGAGGCCATGGTTCTCTCCCGGAAAACGGGAGGAGCTGGAGGGCGTTGCTGGGGAGAGGGACGTCTGGCGTGCCCTACTTAGCTTGCTGCCACCGCGACCCGACCCCGGAGAAGCGGCTGATGATGAGATGAGATGAGAAGATATCTGGTTTTGAGTCACCTGAGTTAAATCCACGATATACAGAAGTCAGTGTCTGTATTCTGTGTTGGGGGCTCTCAAACTCCACACTGGTGCAGTGGTGCATGATCCCCTCCCCCCTTTTTACTCCCCAAATGTACGCGACCAATCACCCCACTCTTCCGAGCCGTCCCGGTCGCTGCTCCACCCCCTCTGCCGATCCGGGGAGGGCTGCAGACTACCACATGCCTCCTCCCATACATGTGGAGTCGCCAGCCACTTTTCACCTGACAGTGAGGAGTTTCGCCAGGGGGGACGTAATGCATGGGAGGATCACGCTATTCCCCCCAGTCCCCCCTCCCCCCCGAACAGGCGCCCCGACTGACCAGAGGAGGCGCTACTGCAGCGGCCAGGACACACACCCACATCCGGCTTCCAACCCGCAGACACAGCCAATTGTGTGTAGGGATGCCCAACCAAGCCGGAGGTAACGGGGATTCGAACCGGCGATCCCCGTGTTGGTAGGCAACGGAATAGACCGCCACGCTACCCGGAAACCCCAGGAATCCACTTCTATGGTAGACATGCATGTGGACAATACCAGAAACTATAAGCCGTTAGTGGAAATGGTGACTCACAACGGTGCACAAGCGTCAGTCAATGGGTGTCTCCCTCAACCTTTCTGTCTGTAATCTGAGCAACTGTGTGTGTGTGTGTGTGTGTGTGTGTGTGTGTGTGTGTGTTTGTGAGTGAGAGGGCTGTTCCTGTCTGCTGGGCTAGGGTAGACTTCATTGTGTTGACTGAACACACAAACCCTGAAAGGCTCCCCCAACACACAAACACACACAAAAGCACAGACACACACACCCTGTGTGACAGGCTGCCTGACTGGCTCAACGGCAGCCGGGTTACGTAAGGGGCTGCTTATGATGCGGGTGGTGTGCTCTCAGATTAAACTCGCTCACATCTTATATTTTGTCGACTGATCTTGTTGTGTGTGGTTGTAGACAAATAAAACAATGCCTTAAACTGCCCACAGGAAACTAAAACCCCACCGTGCCCAGTCCTGACTGCATAAAGCTGACTATATCCTCATACTATCGTAACACGTATTAACACATATGAATTTATGAGTTTTGTATGACTCTTTACAGACGATGAGCTGTGTGATAACTGAGCATTACAAACGAACACGGCATCACAACTTACAACGAAACACATTTCCTTCTCTGTGTGTGTGTCAGGCCCACCGTTGCACCGACTGGATCTTCCAGTATGCTGGCACGGCGAACGTGTATAAGTACGTGTGCATGTGTGTGGGGGTGGGAGTGTGTGTGTGGTCATGTGTCGTGTGTGTGCGTGTGTGTGTAGAAGTGGCATTTCATGCCCTGCCCCTTCTCACCCACTCATTTCAAAGAGACAAGACTAAAATGCAAGTGGGCAGACAGAGCGATAATGACAGTGATACAGATAGAAAGAGAAAAAAGTGATACAGAGAGAGACAGCAAGAGAGCGAGAGAGAGAGACAGACAGCCAGACAGCGAGAGCAAGAGAGAGACAGAGAGAGACAGACAGACAGCGAGAACAAGAGAGAGACAGCGAGAGAGAGACAGAGAGAGCGAGAGACAGACAGACAGAGAGACAACGAGAGAGAGAGACAGGGAGAGAGAGATTGATGAGCACAGATACTTAATTTAACACTGGTGATTTTACTTATTCAGTTATTTCAGCTTTGAAGGAGCCTTCCTCACCAAGCTGTCCAAAAAAACCAACAAAAAACAAAAAGCCACAGATAGGTGACATGTGCCAGTTGCTGCTTTTGACCTCTGGCGAGTCACACACGATGTGGACCAGCTGAGTGGGCGGTCCAAACTGTTGTCTGGAAACCGCTATAGGTCAGTAATTACTGGCAGTCATTTTGTGCGGAGGAGGCGGTGCTTTTTGGATCCAACCGCTCCTCGGACTGCATTTTGGACCTCACAAGTCTGGGAAAAATAAATAAATAAATAAATAATAAAAAAAAAATATATATATATATACACACCCCCCCCCTTAATTTCTCCCCAATTGCACTTGGTCAATTACCCCACTCTTCTGAGCCGTCACCCGGTCGCTGCCCCACTCCCTCTGGCGATCCGGGGGGGGCTGCAGACTACCACATGCCTCCTCCCATACATGTGGAGTCACCAGCCGCTTCTTTTCACCTGACAGTGAGGAGTTTCACCAGGGGGACGTGGCGCATGGGAGGATCACGCTACTCCCCCCAGTTCCCCCTCCCCCCCGAACAGGCGCCCTGACTGACCAGAGGAGGCGCTAGTGCAGCAACCAGGACACACCCGGCTTCCCACCCGAAGACACGGCCAATTGTGTTCTGTAGGGACACCTGGCCAAGCCGGAGGTAACACGGGGATTCGAACTGGCGTGCCCTGTGTTGGTAGGCAACAGAATAGACAGCCACGCACCCGGGCGCCTGTTTATGTGCTTATTTAGTGAGGAAAAAAAAAAAGGTGTGCAGATGTGTGTATCCGGTTTGCCTGTGTGTGTAGGTGTGTGTGGGTGGGGGTGGGGTGGGGTGAGGTGGAAGGGGGGAGGGGTAATGTGCAGGCATATTCGTGGAGTAAACAAAGGAACCTGACAACAAACAGGCCGACCACTGCATGAGTGCACGGGCACGAAACTTCACATGCTGTCCCCAACTCAGGTTACACTGGCTTTGACAAGCTTCGTCTCAGGTGTCAAGGTGTGTGTGTGTGTGTGTGTGTGTGTGTGTGTGTGTGCGTGTGTGTGTGGTGTGTGTGTGTGTGTGTGTGCGTGTGTGTGTGGTGTGTGTGTGTGTGTGTGTGTATCCCGGGATGTCTCACCTCGCTCTCCTTGCTCTCGTACTTGTTGGTGTTCTTGCCCTGGCTCTTCCTCCGCAGCTTCTTCAGGTCGGACTTTGATCGCTCCAAAGACTCCTGCTTCATCTTGTGCTCCACCTGGTACCTCTTAAACGTGGCCTGGGGGAGGAACGGGCCTGTGGTCAATACCCGGGAACCAAGCTGACGCTCGTTCGGGTTTCTCTCAGTAAATAAAACCTAAGATTAAAGGGATTCGTGCGTTTGAGCCCCCACCCACCCCCCACCCATCACGGGCTCATTGTCGCTGAACTAACTCGATCCACTCCTTTGAGAAGTACTCCATGCAGATCTGACTCCAGATAAACACCGGTACTGGCACCGGTTTTACTACCACAGATAAAGATACTGTATAGACTCAAACTTTCCTGTTCATTCTGATCTTCATGCACCTTTATTTACTGCAAAACCCTCTATTTTTTTCCTTCCATTTCCACTACTGATTCCAGTTATACATATACTATTTACATAATGAGTAACAGTCACAGAGGTGACTCTCTGCAGGGCGCTGAGGAGGACGGGGGGGCCGAGTGCGGCTTCAGGGACGAGTGTGGACAACAGCATCACGTCCGCCGACAGAATCCACTATCTCACATTAAAGTCTTAGGATGATCTTTATCAAGAGCTTCTTAGAAGGTTCGATGCTGAAGATTTTAGCTTCCTCAAAGCTTAGTGTGACTAGTAAATATCAGCAAAGGGCTGCTGAGCGGTGCTGACTGAAACCAAGTCCAGAACCCCCCCATGATACTCAGGTCTCTGCACTCAGAAACACAGGAGCTGAACTGTTTGTTGTTGTTGTTGTTGTCTTGGCTCCCATTCGCAAACATCAGCAAACAGTAGAGCGATCACAGAGAAAAAAATCTTTGGATTTTTGGATTTTGGTATACTCTATTGATCCCCGTAGGGAAATTACACGCTGCATTTAACCCATCCTAGCTGTGTCGCTAGGAGCAGTGGGCAGCCGCCGTGCAGCACCCGGGGACCAACTCCAGTTCGACTTGCCATGCCTCGGTCAGGGGCACAGACAGGAGTACTAACCCTAACATGCATGTCTTTTTTTAGGAGGGGGATTCCCCCCCCCTTTTTACCCCAATTGTACCCGGCCAATTACCCCACTCTTCTAAGCCGTCCCTGCCGCTGCTCCACCTCCTCTGCCGATCCAGGGAGGGCTGCAGACGACCACACGCCTCCTCCCATACAGCTGGAGTCACCTCACCTGACAGTGGGGAGTTTCAACAGGGGGATGTAGCACGTGGGAGGATCACGCTATTCCCCCCAGTTCCCCCTCCCCCCCGAACAGGCGCCCTGCCCGACCAGAGGAGGTGCTAGAGCAGCGACCAGGACACATACCCACATCCGGCTTCCCACCTGCAGACACGGCCAATTGTGTCTGTAGGGACGCCCGACCAAGCCGGAGGCAACACGGGGATTTGAACCGGCGATCCCCGAGTTGGTAGGCAACGGAAAAGACCGTCACGCTACCCGGATGCCCCCATGTAGTATGTCTTTTTGATGGTGGGCGAAACCCATCGCAGACACGGGGAGAACATGCAAACGCCACACAGAGGACGACCGGGATGACCCCCAAGGTTGGACTACCCTGGGGTTCGAACCCAGGACCTTTGTGCAGTGAGGCGACGGCGCTAACCACTGGGCCACCGTGCCGCAAAAATCTAGTGTAGTCTACCGAGGGCGTTCAAAAAACGGCGTGTCCAGTCCCTCCCTGCTGAACTGGTTTGTCTTGCTTATTGGATTTGTTAGTTTTATTCAAATTGCTGAACAACACAGGTCAGAATGAAAGTGTAATTACACATGGCTATCAGTAACATAACCTGGAAAAACTGTTATAACTTGATCATTCCAATATGACATCACTGCAAATAGCCAGCCAATAAAGATCTGACAACAAACCAGTGCTCTTGGGCAAAAGGAGAGAGGATTACAGCTTATGAAAGTGCATCACGCCATCAGCCAGACAGGAGGACCAATCTGGGAAATCAGCTGGTGTTGGGTTGGAAAGAAAACCTGGATACGCCGGGCTATGTTACGTATATGAGTGCAGACCACCGTCTTGTGACCTCCTCAGAATGTCTCAGACACACACGCACACATGCACACGAGGTGGAAGTACTTACTGTCATGTACTTCACATCCATGTCGGTCTTTTTCTCCAGCTCAGCTATTATCTCCCTGTGGAACCTCTTAAACTTCATTAGGGGAGGGAGGAAGGTGAGACAAAGGGGAGGGGGAGGGGGGGCAGATGATTATTAGTGGTACTCGACAAATGGCAAGCTGTGAAAACAAGTCAAAGGGGGTGGATGATATTTAGGAATCAGGACCACTTTATTTGTCATTTCACTTCATGCAGTTGCCCATGGCAGTACATCGCAAAGGCCACAGAGCTATAACACAAAGGCCACCACACTACAACACAAAGGCCACAACACTACAACACAAAGCCCACAACGGCACAACACAAAGCCCACAGCAGTACAACACAAAGCCCACAGCAGTACAACACAGAGCCCACAGCAGTACAACACAAAGCCCACAACAGTACAACACAGAGCCCACAGCAGTACAACACAAAGACAAACACACATCCAAAAACTACAAAAACACACATACACAAACTAACACATATATCCAAAAAAAAAACAAAAAAAAAAACAACCACTGTCCAAGGGAACGAACGCCAGCCAGGATGACTGTTGGAACCGCCGGTCTGCATGGGCTAGCAGTTAGCTTAGCTCGCCCCGCTTGCGCGTCCTGTCAGACCGCCCTCGGTGTTTCCTCCTCGGGTGAAGCTTCAGGCAAAGGCTGTGGTCCCCGGGCCCACCGGACGAAACGGACCAAGCTCTCCCAGCCAGACACCCTCGACACACCTCCCCGCGCTCCTCACGACAACATCAAAAACACGACAGCCAAAACCAGGTGAGGCTGCCGCCAGACCGCCCTCGGTGTTATTGGAACTGCCGGTCTGCACGGGCTAGCAGTTAGCTTAGCCTGCCCCGCTATCCCAGCCAATCCAGCGCCAGCTCTCCCAGCCATCAAACGAAGACAAAACTTAGATGCAGAGGTGGACAAAGAAGCTGCATGGACGGTACTGGGTGAGGCCGCTGCAAATGCGAATTCGCACAGCCATCTTCCCACACCGGAAGCGGATACTGATGTGTGTGTGTGTGTGTGTGTGTGTGTGTGTGTGTGTGTGTGTGTCATTGTGCATGTGCAAAACGTGTTAGCGGGGGAGAGACCCCGAGTGACACTTGCTCTCAGGAGTGAGTCATAGACGACTCACAGGATTGCCCACAGCCTCCTCTCGATCTCTCCCTTCTCTCTCCTTCACTCACTAGCTCTCATTAGTATTGGGATGTACGTCGCTGTGTCCCTGACACCGTGTACCGCCCACCTCTCACCACCCATGTGTGCCAACAAGCCCCCCGTATTATTGCATCAAAATCACATTAGCATAAGAAGACCCCCCCCCCCCCACGTCTGATGACAAACGCCAACACAGCCAAACAGACACAGGCTGCTCACGGACACGCACAAACACAGACACTCGCATCCTCTATGCAGGCGGGGCTGAGCTGAAGCCATGTTGTGACTCACACACCGGAGCCCGTCAACCATTCGACCCACTCGCTTATCGCCGTGGGCAACAATGACTCACGGGGGAGCCGTGCGATGTTTATGCTACAAGGTCAACGTTAAGCAGGGCACTTTCATAACGAGGCACTAATTGTTCGCAGCCACAAAACCGAGTCTGAATATTACTGTAAGAGAACATCCTGACCACATCCATGTTAGATATGAATGAAGCGGCAACCACGTATGAGTGAGTGTTATGAGCGCCGGTGCACACACGTGTCGTCAGTGATGGGTCTACAGACGGGCTGTAGGATCTGACTGCATCACCTGCTGCAGCTCCAGCAGGTGTTTGGGCGTGTTGAGGCCTGTGCAAGGACCAAGCAATACTCGGGAAATGGTCCGGCAGGTGTGCCTACTAGTCCTCAGGTGTTTTCCCTGTTGATCGAGCCGGTTTTGTTCTGCGACGAATCCTGCAGCTCACGGAGGAGAGGAAGTGAAGGAGAGGAAGACTTGAGAGCTTTGCAGCCGGTGACTACCTTAGTGTGTGTGTGTGTGTGTGTGTGTTTAAATGGCGCTTAGCAACCATGTCTTATCGCAGGTTTTCACTCAAAACACATTGTGCAACGAGGGAGCGATATCGGGTGCTTTTGGGTGAGGCACTGCACAGGATTAGCAAACAGGTGACGCAGGCATTACTCCTGCAGACGCACAACTTAACGCCTGCACATGCAGCACTCACATTTTCCTCCAGCTCAAGGTGAACCTTCCTGTGGACCTCAGAGATATCCATGAGAACTACACCTGAGAAAGAGAGAGTGAGAGAGTGAGAGAGTGAGAGAGAGAGAGAGAGAGAGAGAGAGAGAGAGGGAGAGAGAGAAAGAGAGAGAGAGAGAGAGATAGAGAGAGAGTGTATTGGTTAATTAGAGAAATATTATACAACTAATTTATGCCAAAGGAAGAAAATAACCCCGAGCTCAAACATTTCAAGTATCAAATCACACCCCTCCCTAACTGTTGTTACACCCGAATATCCCGTCTTACTTGGAAACTTGTCACACTGTGGAAGCAAGCTACGCTCTGTGAATGCCGTTTCACGCGCCCCCCCCCTTTTCTCCCCCAATTGTATCCATTACCCCACTCCTCCCAGCCGTCCCGGTCACTGCTCCACCCCCTCTGCCGATCCGGGGAGGGCTGCAGACTACCACATGCCACCTCCCATACATGTGGAGTCACCAGCCACTTCTTATCACCTGACAGTGAGGAGTTTCACCAGGGGGACGTAGCGTGGGAGGATCACGCTATTCCCCCCCAGTTCTCCCCCTCTCCCCCGAACAGGCACCCCAACCGACCGGAGGAGGCGCTAGCGCGGCGACCAGGATACATACCCACATCCAGCTTCCCACCCGCAGACACGGTCAATTGTGTAACACAGGGATTCAATCCTGCGATCCCTGTGTTGGTAGGCAACGGAATAGACCGCCACGCTGCCCGGATGCCTGTTTCACGTCGTCTTTAATGCTGCTTTCTGGAAACAGCCGGTCCCCTGTATTGCAGTTCATATAGGTAAGCATTCTGATGATCACACTGGATCGCACAACCGGATTAAACCAATCCAATTACACCATCAACAACTTTTTTTTGCCCCCCCCCACACACACACACACACAAACACACACGTAGGGTTCTTCTCTTTAATTAAATGAACACGTAAATGCGTGTACCCCGCCATGCAAACAGGGTCACACGCTGCTCTGAGTAATCAAAAGAAGCTCAAACTGCAGGAAGCCAGATATTATACTGCTCCACCGCCACGTGTTGCCCACAAAAACAATCAAACGAGGATTATCGAAGACCAGAATGTGGAAATCCTAACTGAGTTTCCTGGGAACACGTCTTTGTCGCGGCACCGAGTCTGCTGCTTGTGAGCAGCTAAGATAGTCTGTCACATGAACATGACGTCAGCTGACCACCGGCGACCCCATTTATTCAGCTGCTTCCCATCTAAGCAACAAAAGAAGAGGGGGGAAACCCGCATCTCAGTTCTCTTACAATGATCAAACTGACATTTTTGATGGCCAGGACCTGTTAACTCCAGAAACCGGTCCAGGCTGACACAGCCGTGCATCTCTGTCCAGCAAGTAGCCCCGTCTTTCTGCTCCAGCCCACCTGGCCTTCAGCTGACTTACATCTGATTTTAACATACTGGTCTGTTGCCTTTTCGCCATCTTAACACCCTTCAGATGACTGACAGTGTTGACGTGGAGGAATACATGTGTGTGGTTCCACCAGTAGGCCAGGCTGACAACTTCCTGGACCTCGCACTGATGGAGACTCATGTTCTTCAGAGACGTGAAGGACAGAACAATGAGATAAAAAAAGGAGCATGAAGAAGAGCAGGCTATTTCTGCTCCCCTCCTTTTCCCCCCAAATTGTATCCAGCCAATTACCCCACTCTTCCGAGCCATCCCCGGTCTCTGCTCCACCTCCTCTGCTGATCGGGGAGGGCTGCAGACCACCACATGCCTCCTCCCATACATGTGGAGTCGCCAGCCGCTTCTTTTCACCTGACAGTGAGGAGTTTCACCAGGGGGAGGGAGCGCGTGGGAGATCACGCTATTCCGCGCAGTTCCCCCTCCGCCCCCGAATAGGCGTCCTGACCGACCAGAGGAGGCGCTAGTGGAGCGACTAGGACACATACCCACATCCGGCTTCGCACCCGCAGACACGGCCAATTGTGTCTGTACGGGCGCCCGACCAAGCCGGAGGTAACACGGGGATTCGAACCGGCGATCCCCATGTTGGTAGGCAACGGAATAGACCGCCACGCCATCCGGACTCCCCTGCAGTCTATATCTAGGTTATTTATCTTTCTTAGACTACAAAGTTTAATGCTGTCCACCATTTCTTCACATGGCGAAGGGAGAACTGGCAACATAGTGCAACAAACTGCTTAGGTTCATTAGTAAATTATGAGAAAATAATTAATTGTATATTTACTACAGACATATACCAGAGTTATGGACAGTAGCTGGGATTTATGTTTTGCTTAATGAAGAGTTTTATTCTGTGATGTTTTTATTCAGTGATTCCAAACACATGTATATAGAACAGTAAAGTTTATATATAATTCATATTTTATCTATATTTATATATTTAATTGTTGTTTCCATTCGCCACAACATGAAATGATTTGGCTGACAGTTATTTGACAGACTCGTTCCCACTTACAATCAACACCCACGCTTATGCTGCCCAGTACTGATTTTATCTTACGCTACATTTGATCCTGGAACGTGGTCTACTCTTGGAACGTGGTCTACTCTTGGAAAGTGGTCTACATGGTGTGTTGTGGTTTGAACAGAGGGTAAAGCAGTCTGTCCCTGATCGGCACCGTGGACCAGCCCCTTTGTCAATACATACTCCACACGCCAGGGAACGTCAATACATACTCCACATGCGGGGAACGTCAATACATACTCCACATGCCGGGAAGGCTGCATGTTTAGTGCACTGTGATGCAAGCTGGAGAAATTTTGAGACCTTTGTCATTGTAGTGCAAAAGTTGCAGCAACAACGGCTTTTGCTTCTTATCTGTATTACACATGGGAACACCTCAGAATAGACAGAAAGGTGAGACAGAGAGAGGTGGGAGCATGAGGGAGAGAGAGATAAGAGGTAACAGCCTTGTTTGCCTGATACAATGAGCAGAAAGAGCTCTTGCAAAATATTATTTTTCTTGCATAATTTCTACAGTGTGGCTGATGATGTCAAGGCAAGTCACATTAAATCCATTTAATCCATCATTTGCCAAGTATGAGCACGTATAAGGAACGTGACTCGGTATGTCGCTCTCAGCAAGTGTACATTAAGGCAGATGTATGCATAATGTCACATATCGAAAAATTAAACATGATAACTGTAAGTAGTAAAAAGTGAAAATATGAGTGTAAATCCAAACGTGAGCAGTATCAGAGGCGTAATAGATTAGAGGTGTGCAATGATAAAGACCATTTGCTGTGAGGTATGAGCTGTGTAGTATTGCACACAAAGTAGCCCCCCCCCCCAATTGTACTTGGCCAATTACCCCACTCTTCCGAGCCGTCCCGGTCGCTGCTCCACCCCCTCTGCCGATCCGGGGAGGTGCTGCAGACTACCCCATGCCTCCTCCCATACATGTGGAGTCGCCAGCTGCTTCTTTTCACCTGACAGTGAGGAGTTTCACCAGGTTGACGTAGCGCGTTGGAGGATCGCGCTATTCCCCCCAGTTCCCCTCCTCCCGAAACAAACACCCCGACCAACCAGAGGAGGTGCTAGTGCAGCGAACAGGACACATACCCACATCCGGCTTCCCACCCGCAGACACGGCCAATTGTGTCTGTAGGGACGGCCGACCAAGCCGGAGGTAACACGGGGATTCAAACTTGTGTTGGTAGGCAATGGAATAGACCGCTACGCTACCCGGATGCCACCACAGTAGTTAATAATATTGCAGAAAACCTGTAAATAAAATTGCACAGATCCTGTTGCACAGCTTACGGCAAAAGTTAGTTATTACATTTTGGCAGGTGCAGGGGTGCAAATTGGATGAAACTGAACCTGGTATTAAACAGTGGATGTAAACAACACAGGAGAGGAGAGTAGTGAGTAATGCAAGACAAAATTGTTTACATATCATTATCCATCCATCCATTATCCAAGCCACTTAACCAAAGTCGGGTCACAAGATGCTGGAGCATTAAATAACAATGATGTATGCATATCATATGAAATGTTTAAAATATTGTGTTAGAGAAATGAATAATATAATATTGTGTAAGTGAAATGAAATCACATGAAACACATGTAATCCTGTGAAAAAGGCCCATTTAGGGGAAAAGGAAAATATGCCTCTTTGCCTCCTCACTGTGTCATGAACAAGGAGGCTTTCTATATGAAATATGTCAAATCAATTGATGCCTATTGAACAACTGGTATAGTAGCCTTCGTATTCTACTATCACACAGAATCCTAAAACTGATGAACGCGCTACTTTCCGACTCTTGATACAATGTGTTGGTATGTCAGAATTCACCATGCAAATTACTGAAAGCAGATCATAACAGAGATAATAACAGTCTGGGCGGTGCAGTGGTTAGCGCGGTCGCCTCACAGCAAGAAGGCCCTGGGTTCAAGCCCCGTGGTAGTCGAACCTTGGGGGTCATCCCGGGTCGTCCTCTGTGTGGAGTTTGCATGTTCTCCCCATCTGCGTGGGTTTCCTCCGGCGGCTCCAATTTCCTCCCACAGTCCAAAGACATGTAGGTCAGGTGAATCAGCCATACTAAATTGTCCCTAGGTATGAATATGTCGGCCCTGTGATGGACTGGTGGCCTGTCCAGGGTGTCTTCCTGCCTGCCGCCCAGTGACTGCTGGGATAGCCTCCAGCATCCCGCAATTGGGATAAGCAGCTTGGATAATGGATGGATGGATAACAGTCTGGCAGTCCGATGTACTGTTCTGACCCTGTATAGTCTGAACTGGAGTACGCTCTGTACGTAAATGGTAAATGGACTGCATTTATACAGCACTTTTCTAGGCTGCCGACCACTCAAAGTGTTTTACAGTATACGTCTCACATTCACCCATTCACACACTGATGGTGGAGGCTGTCATGCAAGGCACCAACCTGCTCATCAGGAGCAGTTAGGGGTTCAGTGTCTTACTAACGGACACTTTAACACGCTTCCAGGAGGAGCCAGGGATCGAACTAGTGACCTTCCAATTACTAGATGACCCGCTCTACCTCCTGAGCCATGCCTAAACAATGTCCTTTTCTCTTCTACCTTTCCCGACCTCGTCGGCTCCACCTTTCCCCGAGGCCACATTCGCTCTTTCACCCCTCACAGTTCAAACAACTCCCCCGATAAAGGCCACCAGAACATCCCAGTAAAAAGCCAGAGAGAGGAGAAATAGGGATGAGACGGGAGGAAGGAAAGAGAGTGTAAAGGAGGGCGATAGCTGAGGGGGAGAAGCATTAAGGCAAATGTTGGAGAATAGAGACAGGAAGTGTGCCAGAGCGGTTAAAAAAGTGAGAAACGAGGACCCAAGAGACACAGAGAAGGAACGGAGGGAGGGGAAATGAGAGGAAAGAATGGAGGGCGCACTTGTACAGGATGTGGAAACCAATTTCACCAAGGTGACAGGTGAGAATAGCCTTGTGTTTTCACCGGGGTGCTGGGTTGAAAATAAGCCAACCACTACGATGGTCAGCCAACGAATTAACCTTGTGCTGAAATGTCTTGACATCAACTTCCACCCCCTATCTTTAAGTGCTGACCTGATTTAAGTTGTTATGGAGCGGGGCGTCTGGGTAGCGTAGCGGTCTATTCCATTCCCTAGCAACATGGGGATCGCCGGTTCGAATCCCCGTTACCTCTGGCTTGGTCGGGCGCCCCTACAGACATAATCGGCCGTGTCTGCGGGTGGGAAGCCGGATGTGGGTACGTGTCCTGGTCACTGCACTAGCGCCTCCTCTGGCCAGTCAGGGTCCCTGTTCGGGGGGGGGAGGGGGGACTGGGGGGAATAGCGTGATCCTCCCACGCATCACATCCCCTGGCGAAACTCCTCACTGTCAGGTGAAAAGAAGTGGCTGGCGACTCCACACGTATCAGAGGAGGCACGTGGTAGTCTGCAGCCCTCCCCGGATCGGCGGGTGGGGGTGGAGCAACAACCGGGACAGCTCGGAAGGGTATTTGGCCGGGTACAAGTGGGGAGAAAAAGGGGAAAAAATCCAAACAAAAAAAAAAAGTTGTTATGAAGCGCTTTACAAAGGGAATTACCTAGCCTGAGTAACAAAAGTGTTCTGTTTTGAGCAGCGAGCCTTCATCATACCCAGGAAATATGCAACATTAATGCAAATATGTCATTCTGAAAAACTACTGCTTAAAATACCCCCGTTGTCTTTACAACAACGTGTTCTGTATTCGTCCAACAGTTATTTGTTTATTGTGATGTGCTACACGTAATGCTACCAAAGTTAAAAGATTGTCACAATGTGGACTAGAAAGTAGTAGAAAATCTTTTTTTTACTATCCGGATAAAAATCCCAACCTCAATAAATCGAGAAAAGGGGGATAAGCAGCCATACCCTTGTTTGCCCAAGCAATCCATGGCTCACGACTCATCGGCAGGGTTTGACATACTTGTAATTTAACATTCACTAACACACACGGAAGGTCACTCGATCACGCGATCGAACTACAGGGGTCAAAAATTGGCAGTTTAGCATTTAATTAAGGTTACTGATTACCTTTCACTGCTGAGTGGTGATTAATCAGGAATCAGGAACACTTATTTGCCATTTGAAATATCGTGTCCCCCCAGCCCACATCAGTGCAACACAGTCAAAAACACATATCCAAACTACAAGAACACATATATCCAAACTACAAAAACAAAAAAAAAATCACTGTCTAATGCCCCTTTTCCACAACATGGCTCAACTCTTTCGTTTTTCATTACTGGAAAGTACCGGCATTTTGGTAACTGCTACCACTTTTCTGGTGCCACTTTTGTCGAGGTTAAAAACAAAAACAAAAACTGGAACGGGTACCAAAATCAATGTAGACCAGCCCCACTGAGGGTGTACTGTTACGGTAATGGAAAACGACACTCTGCGAGTCGAGTCGAGCCGGTACCATGTAGTGGAAAAGGGGCATAAGGGAACAAACGCCAGCCAGGATGACTGTCGGAACTGCCGGTCTGCATGGGCTAGCAGTTAGTTTAGCCTGCCCCGCTTCAGCGTCCTGTCAGACCACCCTCGGTGATCCTCTTCAGGTGCAGCTCTGGGCAGGGCCGTGGTCCCTGGGCCCACAGGACGCAGCAGACCAGGTTCTCCCAGCCATCAAACGAAGACAAACCTAGACGCAGATGTGGACAAAGACACTGCATGGACGGTACTGGGTGAGGCCGCTGCAAATGTGAGTTGGCGCCGCCATCTTCCCGCACCGGAATTGGAAAGCCATTCATTCTCTGTCACATTTTGTTCTTTTTGGATCTATGAAGACTGGACTATGGCACTGAGAAACGATGTCATTTCACGTACCTGAACCTGCACATGGGTCTTGTTATCATTAACTTACAGAGCAACACTGGGATCTTGGTACTCTGGAGGTTTATTAGAATGCCCTTTTGGCACTTCCTTTGTGTGAGACAGAACAGAACATGCAAAGCCACTTTTCACTGGGCTGCAGTAGTTCCTACATGTCAGATGTGTAGTTTTAACGACACCACAGAGTGATTTAAAATCAGTACTCTATTGCTTCTGGCTAGCTGTAAATCAGCAAGCAAGCACACACAATGTGCTCTGTCATTCTCTGGGGCAAACAAACATTTCTGAAAGAGAGCAAAACTGCTGGGCAATGAAAAACAACAGCTTTGGGAGGTAAAACTTATCTTTTGGACCTACCGTGTGTGTAAAACAAGGGTAAAACTGCACAACTTTGAGTCAGATTTATGGTGTGGCTTAGACCTCGAAAGTGGAACAAGTTTGTGGCGATGTGGCAGATTATGAGCAGCTGGCACGGATGATTTCCAGCATCAGAAAGGTTACGGACTCACTCTCTCACCTCTTGATACATCTGAGCCCATAAGGATTATTTCAAACATGTTAACATTACACAACTCCAATACAGACAAACCAAATCCGGCTGCACGCACCAGCGGCGGTCAGCGGCATTTCTACATTCATGTGCTTTTGACTTGCTGGGATTCAACATGAAAACCCTGCAGGTATGAGTCGTGCTCTTACAACAAGTCTACATTGCTGCCCCAAAGAAAGTTGAACTACCACACACACACACACACACACACACACACACACACAGACACTTTCAAAGGGATCTTTCTTCTTCTTTTTTTTTTTTTGATTTTTCTCCCCAATTGTGTCCGGCCAATTACCCCCCTCTCTTCCGAGCCGTCCCGGTCACTGCTCCACCCCCTCTGCCGATCCGGGGAGGGCTGCAGACTACCCCATGCCTCCTCCGATACATGTGGAGTCACCAGCCGTTTCTTTTCACCCGACAGTGAGGAGTTTCACCAGGGGGATGTAGCGCATGGGAGGATCACGCTATTCCCCCCAGTTCCCCCTCCCCCCCGAACAGGCGCCCCCAACCAACCAGAGGAGGCGCTAGTGCAGCGACCAGGACACATACCCACATCCGGCTTCCCACCCGCAGACACGGCCAATTGTGTCTGTAGGGACGGCCGACCAAGCCGGAGGTAACACGGGGATTCGAACTTGTGTTGGTAGGCAATGGAATAGACCGATACGCTACCCGGACGCCACCACAGTAGTTAATAATATTGCAGAAAACCTGTAAATAAAATTGCACAGATCCTGTTGCACAGATTACTGCAAAAGTTAGTTATTACATTTTGGCAGGTGCAGGGGTGCAAATTGGATGAAACTGAACATGGTATTGAACAGTGGATGTAAACAACACAGGATAGGAGAGTAGTGAGTAATGCAAGACAAAATTGTTTACATATCATTATCCATCCATCCATTATCCAAGCCACTTAACCAAAGTCGGGTCACAAGATGCTGGAGCATTATATAACAATGATGTATGCATATCATATGAAATATTTAAAATATTGTGTTAGAGAAATGAATAATATAATATTGTGTAATTACCTGGTAACAGGTAATGAGTGTTTACAAACTAACACTACCTGTTCATACTGTAGGTGCCTGAAAGGGTAATTTTCAGGTAGCATGCAAAGTAGCCCAGTTTTTCCATTGTATTTGACTGACGACCAGATAATCTCTGCATTGGCAGCAGCCACCTGACACACTGCAGAACATGTATGGGTCGTGTAAACAGGGCCGGACAGTGTCTGAAAAGCACAAACCATCAAAGTACAGCGTGTGAATGAGTTTTTATATTTGTGGGTCCGCGAAGCACTTGCTAAGCCCCTACTGGTGCAGCAGTACAAAAGTGGATAAGATTTAATACCCCAAGGAAATGCTCCTGCTTCACAGTCACAAAGCCCTCTTATCAGCTCTTAAACCCCCTTCGAATCTTTGGATAAGAACAGCATCTTTCTCTTGACATTCACGCAGCATGCCAACCTACTTATAGAGAAATCATTGAGACAGCAGTGAGACTAAGTATGATGTTATCCAGTCCAGCAGACGTGCAAGCTTTAAAATGACTCGATGGACCCATTTCATTGGGGTGTCAGACTTCCAGCTGCAGAATGGCTGGTTGACACCTTGAAAAATAGCAGAGAAGAAGATTGAAGGCATGCCGAGAAGCAAACCCCAAATCAGCGGTGCTAGTCTTCCAAGTATGACCTTTTCCCCCGTTTGACCACAGATAGCTGCAAGTCAACTTTTTGAACGTTTTAATGTAAAGGGATGTTGACCCTGACAATTTCAAACTCTGACAGGTGAGGGAGGTTTGAAAGAGAAAAGAAATAAGGAAGGAAGGAGGAAGAGTTATACCAGGCCTCTCAAGAGCACCTCATGTCTGGCGTACACAGGTCAATGCAACTCAGGCTTCTAACAGCGCAGCTGCATTAAGTCCACCAGCGGGCCAAGAGATGCACCTATTTGAAGGAACTGCATAGCCCCAGGTGTGCTGGGATGTGCCTATGCCATCTAAAGCCCAGTCCACACGTGCACGACCTTCGTTTTACAAAATATCTTCGTACACACGAGAACGCAAAACGACTACAAACGCCCAATCAGGCCGGGCCAGTGGGTGGCGAAAAAGTCGACATCAACGATACGTCAAATACCAGCGAAGAACATTCTGAGCATGCGCAGTGAGCTAATTTTCCTTTGGCGGAAGTGACACAAATAATAGCGGCTATTCGCCCTCACTTTTATTTCTCTTTACTTAGCTATGGCGAATCCGAAAGGAAAATGTGATTCGTTTGTGTGGACAGATGTCACAGATACAAGCCAAAGTACTGCTCTCGAGCATTGTCGCCACCATTTGCGTACCCCTTCACGAGGAAGGGTAATAAGGGATAAGCCGGGTCCCCAAGCAAAAAAAGAAAAAGAAAAAGGGGAAAAGGCTCTTTGTCTTCCACAATCCGTTTCTTACGGCAGGGATACGGCCATTCTTGAGATGTGTGTTCAACTGGGAATTGGCTAACACTCGAGCGTCATGGACGCTTCCGGGCCATTTAGGCACAACGTCGACGGATTTGTACTTACAATCACATGTGGCTCGGTTGTTAGGCGAAAACCTCCCCCCTTCTATTGATGTAATCCGTAGAGTTCATCACTGGCTGTTTAATTTCAATATGAGTCCCATTGACTGCTCCCAAGCACTGGGGCATACCATGGGCACATTTAAACCCTGTGACGAATTCTTCTGCCTCGGGTTCGGTGAAAGGCAGCCTGATGTACTGTGGGCCTAGGTGGACTGTTACGGCTTTACACACCTGCCTAACAATGTCTGAGTCACAGGGGCGATTCTAGGATCAGAGCTTTAGGGGTGCTGAGCACCCAGAGTGCTGGCCCGCCAGGCAAGATAAATTTGGGGAGGGGGGGTGGATCAAACCAGTTTCGAAGCACGGGGGGTGCTGTATTTTTGTTGTTAAAATTACGTTTAAACCATATACCGGATATGGTTTTGACATTTCTTCAGCTTATTAAACTTGGACATACAGTAAAAAAATCTCTTCAATTTTAGGGATGCTGGGGTTCAATTTAGGGGTGCTGCAGCACCCCCAAAAATGGGCTAGAAACGCCTATGGTCTGAGACACTCAGTCGGGACAAACCGAAGGCATTAGCTGTCCCCCAGTCTCCTCTCGTCACTGAGGTGGTAAAGTGTACAGCCCTACCTTTTTCAAAACATCCCCGTTGGGGCGCCATCACCGTTGATCCCCTTCCACGTAAGGATGAAGGCGCTCCCCATCGACGACGATCCCAGTCTCGGAACTGTCCCACCATCTTGCTGGTTCGACCGGGCCGGAACCAAAACCGCCGTCTCCGGCGCACTTTAAACCGTGGGCCAAGTAATATCGGGTGCAGCGGTGCCAAATGTTGTTATAAACGTGTAATTACACCCAGCGGCGCTAACCAAATGTAAACGCGTCGGTAGACATCCGCCATTGTTGCTTCAGGCGCACGCTGGCAACAACGGGCATGCGCGAATTGAGGTGTGACGTCAGCATCCCCCGCCCCCCTCCCCGAACACTCCGTTTTAGACGTACACACGGGGATACCCAGTTCTTTAAAAAAATAAAAATTCACTTCAGAATTTTAAAAATCGTCAGCTCAAGTTACCTCAAGCGCCGTTTGCGTGTGGGCGAAAGGCCGAAACGCGTAAAAAAAAGTACGTTTTAAAAAAATATCCGCGCACGCGCCCTAAATCTCAAACGGGCACAACCGGCATAGTCATAAAAAAAACGTACGCGTCAGCTGCTAATAAAAAAAACAACTCTTTATTTCTTATTATTTCTACACTTGAAATTAACTGGGGGGGGGGGATATGACGTAAAAAGAAAAATTCCATCCCGGCTTCTTGTTTGCCATACGACGACGATAGGTCAGATTTTTGTTGAGTGGCAGTGCGAGCAAGCCCCGCCCCTTTCACTCAGCGCACAGCCCGCCCGTTACACAGAGGAAGCTACTAGCTAGCTACCTGCTTTTAATGTAGGCTAAATCGCGGCAAATAAGAACAGTTTGCTCGTGTTTGTCACAAAAACGCATCATGAGGAGGCGAATTCAGCTCAAGTTCACTTCAGTCATCGTTCGCAACCCAGACGCGTAAGTTCTGTTCCGGTTTCTCCTCAGGCGGCAAGTATTACCGACACCATTCCATGACCAATGCTCACAACACCAATGCTCACAACGCCAATGCTCACAAGACCAATGATCACAACAACAATGCTCACAAGACCAATGCTCACAAGACCAATGATCACAACAACAATGCTCACAAGACCAATGGTCACAACACCAATGATCACAACGCCAATACTCACAACACCAATGATCACAACACCAATGCTCACAACACCAATGCTCACAACACCAATGCTCACAAGACCAATGATCACAACAACAATGCTCACAAGACCAATGCTCACAAGACCAATGCTCACAACACCAATGCTCACAACACCAATGCTCACAAGACCAATGCTCACAACACCAATGCTCACAACGCCAATGATCACAACGCCAATGATCACAACGCCAATGCTCACAACACCAATGCTCACAAGACCAATGCTCACAAGACCAATGCTCACAACGCCAATGATCACAACACCAATGCTCACAACACCAATGCTCACAACACCAATGATCACAAGACCAATGCTCACAACGCCAATGCTCACAAGACCAATGCTCACAACACCAATGATCACAAGACCAATGCTCACAACACCAATGCTCACAACACCAATGATCACAACACCAATGATCACAACACCAATGCTCACAACACCAATGCTCACAACACCAATGCTCACAACACCAATGATCACAAGACCAATGCTCACAACGCCAATGCTCACAAGACCAATGCTCACAACGCCAATGCTCACAACGCCAATGCTCACAAGACCAATGCTCACAAGACCAATGCTCACAACACCAATGCTCACAAGACTAATGCTCACAACACCAATGCTCACAAGACCAATGCTCACAACACTAAAAGAAAAAGAGACAAAAGCTCACAAATGGTTTTATAATCTATATTTACAGCGAAAAACAATAGTATACAGATATACAAATATGAAATATGTTTACATATCGATTTAATTATGAAAATATGCACAAAAACTTTCAAAACCCAACGCACTAGTAAAATACGTTTCCATGAATAAAGGTTAATTAAGATTATGTATTACCAAACAGTAATTGATAGTCTCATTATCATGATTATCTTTGAGATCACCATTTCATTTGTCAGGGAGATGTGATCCCTCTCACATGCTCAGGCCTATGTGATATGTCTTGTGTGACATGCAACAGAATGTTCAGTTGACTTTTTGAAAAAGAAAGATTGTCAAACAATTTGTGAGCATTTGTCTCTTTTTCTATTAGTATTGTGAGCATTTGTCTTGTGAGCATTTGTCTGCACACCTACCGACACGCACGTGGCTGCTAATTCAGCCCTTTCCCCGTCAGCGGCTGTGCTGTTGAAAAACTCTTTTCCACCGTCAGTCGGATAAAAACTGGTCCCAGGCCGTCAGTGATGACATACAGACTGCACTCTTTGTCCCTGCTCTCCTCTGAAACAGAACTGACTTGAGTCGTTGGACTACAGTGAAATAACTTCAGCGCTCAACACCGAGCCCCGTCGTCGTCTCCTGCTGTAATCATCAAAAGTAAGCTAAGTTACCATTTTGCAATGTAGTAGCCCATTGCCTATTTCAATATTATTGTTTATTAGGCGTAGTTTTGTTGGGTGTACAATTGGATTATATACTCATGTTGCTGTGTGTGTGTGTGTGTGTGTGTGTGTGTGTGTGTGTGTGTGTGTAGTTTATGTTCAAGTGTCATCTTTAACGTTACTGAGCATATTGGTGCTGGTGTACCTCTATCCATAGATCCATAGATAATGATGCTGTTGCATCTGTCAGCTTTGTGTGTGTGTGTGTGTGTGTGTGTGTGTGTGTGTGTGTGTGTGTGTGTGTGACTGAATATGTGGCCACCGTGCCAGGCTATGCAATGCAGTAATGTTTTGTCTTGGTGCCTGTAACGTTATCGCTGATGATGTATGATTAAACTGTGTTGCATTCAGGTAAGTATAGTTGTAGTGCCCTATTTTGGTTAGCATATTTATTTCAAAACCTATTAAGTATGATTGGTCTTGGACAGGCAGGGCCCACCTGATTTTCTCTGTGCCCACCCACACTGTGATTTCTGCCTACACTGTTGCCTTGAAACTTTTTATAAATCAATCTGATGTAACTTCGGTGAGACATTATATTTCTTTGTCACTTGTCAATCTGTCAGTGATTTCTGCTGCAGTCTGTTAACACGTGATATTGTTCAGTGTCTATGGCAACAGGAATGGCCTCCTCTGGGTAGGCTCAAGAAGACATGGGTCATATAAAACCGTAATGCAAGAGGCAAATGGTGTGCAAGGGGGATGTACAGATGCCAGATGAAATTCTGTTGTATTCATGGGCCTAGTTCATTAGATGAAATGCAGTCTTTGGAGACTAAGACTAAACCGATCTGTCATGACACCATAGGCTTGCTGTCTGTCTCGTCTCACTTTTTCAGTGCGTTTTCCATATATATGCACAGACACACCTAGTATTCACACGGGAAGGCATTAGTGTGTATTGGAATGCATCCAGAGAGCTAATGGTGAAATTGACTCAGCAGGAGGCATGGACATCATGACCTCACCCATCATTACTTTCTTGCATCTGTTTCAAAGTGTACACCTGGCTAGTCTAGGCAACATCTGTTGCTATTAACACAGTAAAGAACCATAATAGAGACAAATGACATCAATTTTTTGAAATGAGCATGCTTTTTAACCAACCATCAGTAGTCAAATACCGTGCTGTTTTTTTCTTTCATGTAGGCTTTTGTTTGCTTCAAGCGGTCTAGAGAGAAAAACACTGGGCTATCCTAAAACACACTGGATTAGTAGTCAGTGTTAAACAAGTGGTTAAGTCTCTAATCTCTGGCACCACATGTGTCCCCACTAGCCTAAAATCAAATTCTGCCTGAGCTTACTCACCAGCAATCTCCTCTACTTGGCATACCTCTAAACTTTCCAATTGTTGAAATGAATACTAAATTACAGTAACATACTGCAATTCTAGCGGCACAGTGGCACAGCGGTTAGCGCGATCGCCTCACAGCAAGAAGGTTCTGGGTTCGAGCCCTGGGGTAGTCCAACTTGGGGGGTCGTCCCGGGTCGTCCTCTGTATGGAGTTTGCATGTTCTCCCGTGTCTGCGCGGGTTTCCTCCCACAGTCCAAAGACATGTAGGTCAGGTGAATCGGCCGTACTAAATTGACCCTAGGTATGAATGTGTGTGTGTGTGTATGTCGGCCCTGTGTGATGGCCTGGTGGCCTGTCCAGGGTGTCTGCCCGCCTGCCACCCAATGACTGCTGGGATAGGCTCCAGCATCCCCGCGACCCTGAGAGCAGGATAACCGGCTTGGATAATGGATGGACTGCAGTACTAAACAACATATACACACTTAGCACTATGAAACACTGTGACGAGTAAACTAAGACTCGACTTTCTGCACCAGTGGTCCTTCTTATTGTGTGTGGCAGATTCTAATTACCAGTTTTCTGCACCATGCCTCAGGGGAGTTGGGACATACAGCGGTTTAAATGAATGTGTGGCATAAGTAACACATAGCGAGTTAGAATACCATACATCCCTCAGCTGCAAATTAGCTTTGGGGATGGGACCCCTGAGAGTTGACAAGAAAAGTACAGGGAACAAAAACGGTCTCCTTGTTGTAGCGCGTTGCTGAAGAATTCTCATCATAGACTTGAATTGTGGCGCTGACTACAGTCAAAGTAAAAGTTTCTCCACCCAGCTGCCGTGTCCTTGCTCGTAGACCTCAAGGTAGAATTAATTTTCCTCCCGACTTTTGTGAAATCATTAACCCTCACAGCTTTTCACATAGTCGACGCATCCAGGAGAGGGAATCACCCCCGAAAATTCTTTACATTTCCCACTGAGCACTGGTAGATTGTAAATGTGTAGGCTGCACATTTATAGCTATAAATTAAATCATCAGTGCTTAGAATCTCAAAGCAGCGACATCAGGTATTTTTTTTTGCTTTAGCATATCTTCATTACATTAATTTTGGTCGCAGCATGATGGCTACGTGACAACAACAACTGCTGTTCAGACCAGTTCCCTCGAAGCCTTGTTTTGGCTGTACATTTTTTCCGCCACTCCACACGAAAACCTCCCAGGAAATAAAGAGATTGCTTTATGGCACACATGTAGGCATAGAAATTTTACGGTACTTTGTCTCTTTTTCCTTGATAGTCTTTTGGGCTACGGATTATAAATAACTATGAAGAAGAAAGAAACTGGCTTTGCCACAGTTGCCATATTTGCCGAAATCCAAAAGGTTACCTGGTCAAACTTTAACATCACTTTTAAGAGAAACTGGACATCTAAATTCTGCAGATTTCACCTGGACGATTCGATAACAGTACAGTAGTTTTAGCTGTGGGATGATATGGGCGTAGAGGCAGTCGAGAGGTACTTACCCAACTCTTTGGAGACAGGGGACGCTGCCGCATTCTCCCCAATTTTGGACATTGCATCAAAATACATCTTTCCGGCCAGAGTCATTGCTGTGGAAATAACCAATATTTTTCATTTCTTTTTGCTAAATGCTTTAGCAGAAATGCAGGTTCAGTCTATGACTTATTCTCGTTAGCCTTGATGATTTTCTAGTGATTGGAGTGGTTTGCCATATCAGCAAAGGTATGTTAGTTGCAGGTCTGTTGCTAGTAGAGCCCTCATTAAGTCCCCCCCCTTCCCCCCCCAATTGTATCTAGCCAATTACCCCATTCTTCCAAGCCTTCCTGGTCACTGCTCCACCCCCTCTGCCGACCCGGGGCGGGCTGCAGACTACCACATGCCTCCTTCGATACATGTGGGGTCGCCAGCCACTTCTTTTCACCTGACAGTGAGGAGTTTCGCCAGTGGGACGTAGCACGTGGGAGGCTCAGCGCGTGGGAGGTTCCCCCTCCCCCCTGAATAGGTGCCCCGACCAACCAGAGGAGGCACTAGTGCAGCGACCAGGACACATACCCACATCCGGCTTCCCACCCGCAGACACGGCTAATTGTGTCTGTATGGATGCCCGACCAAGCCCGAGGTAACAGGGGTTCGAACAAGGATCCCCATATTGGTAGGCAACGGAATAGACCGCTACGCTACCCGGACGCCCCTGCCCCCTCATTGAGCTTTAATGAGCCTGGGTTCTGGGCTCATTAAAACTAAGAGTAGATTTAATCAAGTTGTGTCCTAGCAGGAAAGGTCTATAACCATCTAATGAGAACATTCACAGACGCGTCTATAACCATCGTTCTTAAGATCATGATGTGGACCAACAAGGCTTCATGTAGTTTGTTAGAAGAATGCTCACCGGCCACTGACTTCTCATAACTCTTGCCCAGGTTGACCAGATTCCTTAATCCCGGGTTGAACTGGTCCATCACATTCTGTCAGACCAAAAGACAACAGGGGGTTAAGTCATGAATCATTTTTGTTTTGGTGTTTGTTTACCTCCCCAGTAACCATGAGTAAGTGAGTCATTCAATGACTGAATTGCTGACTAAATGATAACGAATGGGAATACAGCAGGGACAATCCCTGCAGCCAGGATAATGAACAAACTGTGCCCCCCAATCAGGGCTTGTCCCTCGTTGACAGGCGCCAGCTGTCAACATTGAACTGAACTGCACTTTAATGGACTGTGTTGTTAACCGTTGTGCTTTTTTCTTTTTTTCCCTCTGTTTTTATTTGTTGTTAGTGGGGTCGTTTTTAGGGAAATTTTAGACGCTTCTGTTTTTAATCTGTTCTGTTGCACTGCAGTGGGCTGGGAGGAATGGCATTTCGTTTTTTTTTTTTTTTATGTGTGCAGGTACATAAGGACAATGACAAGTAGATCTTGACTCTTGACAGTGGAAATAGATAAGTCAGCACATAGTTGGATCAGATCCTGTGGTTGGTACTTGTAACTGTGGATTAATCATTAACCTGAGCTTGTTCACCCGCATGCCAGCAGCACTAGACCCAGCCCGATTAAGCATGTCATGGATAGAAACGTGGGTGTCAGATGGAAACGGACAAGACAACGCTGAAATCTAAAAGGTGGGACGGCAAGACGCAAACTGAAGAAGGAGACTAAATGAGACGTTAAACAAAAGGAAAGCCAGGAAGGAAACAAAGACAGAGTCATTAGACTACTGTGGGTATTTGGTTGTGTCAAAACCCAACGGGAGACCTGTGTGGTCTCTACTGGACCGGTCATCATTGCTGTTCCTCCCCGACTCTTGCAAACACAGCCCCATACGGCTTTTATCTTAATGATGGGGATATTTCCCCATGCCACGTCCTATGTTGACCAAGTCATCACAAATATCTATCTATATGGCCTGGGATGATAAGGGGTGAGCTGAGGTCCACGCCCAAACACAGAATGCAGGAAATGATAAGTGAAACCCATCCTACGCTCGAGACATCGGCGCTCCGTGACGCAGGAAACGCTCACTCACCTGTAATGCGAGCAGAGAAAACTCAAGAGCTTCACAAGTGGAACTTGGCCTTGTGATGGTGTGACCCTCATAAACAACATTCCAGAGCGAAAACAACACCATACCGCCTCGCCCTGATGAGATGTATCAATTTGTCGGGCCATTTGCTCTTCCTAATCCAAAGCACATTTTAATTAACCCTGAATCAGAGGGTAGCGGACTAATGTTTACGCTGGCAGTATATCTGATTAAACGTGGCCATCTCTGTACCAACTGGCAAACCTCTGGTCGTTCTACACTAAATGCTATGGAGCCTAATTGGCTATACTATTGCCGCTCAGCAGAGCCGTGGGGAGCAGTTGAGTATGACCGCAAGCCAAAAGCTATGACTGCGGAGGGGCTCGCTGTCTAAGCTTACCACACGACACCCTGCGAGCTGAATTATTCAACTCGGGGAGTCTTTGTCCTGCGTTTCATTACATCAAGAAGCTGTGGAGGTTGTCCCGCGAGAAGACCACAGTGTAAAAAGAGCCGTTCAAGGCCATTAAATGCTGATGAGAAATCATGAAGTCCCCCATCCGTACAGCACCCTCACCCAAACCCACTCCCTCCCTCCACGCGACCCGGTGGGTGCAGCATGAAGGTCTCCCCATAAAACGTGTGATAAAACACAAGTACTTCGTAATGGGGATGCATCTGATGGAGGCTGTCGGGGTGGCTCGGAATAAGCTATTCTCTGCCCCCCCCCCCATCTTTCCTCTTCTTCCTCCTCTCACTTTCCTAGCCTGTGCAGTAAACCTGAAGCAATGTCATTTTTCTTTTGAGAGGGAAAACAACAAACTGCTTCACAGCATAACAACCAGACACAACAGCTCTTTGAATCCCTCTCTAACTCTCACAGTATTATATACTTTACATACTTGACATATACCCATGACATCTCCCCATGACAAACGCTTCATCCCCGAGGGGGAATTCACTCATCAGGCTTGTACTGTGGCCGCCCTCCTCGTAGTAAGAGTTTTCGCACCCCCAAAAGAACGTGTACCCCGTCTTTCAGCGGCGTCGCGGGAGACGCGCCCCGCGTTGACAGCTACTTCGTTTATAAAACTGCCTTTATTCTCTAAAAGTAACGGTGGACAAAAAGACAACTAGGCTTTCTACATAATGCCGTCTTCCATTTCCACAAGTGAAACGTAAACGCGACTCGTCAAGGCGCGCGTCCTTTAAATTAACGCGTGCGCGTTCCCGCGACGCCGCCGCTATCGCTGGGTATACTTTTTTTTAGAGGGGTGGTACAAAATTTGCCCCAACAGCTTTTTACTTTATTTTTTTTACTCATTTTTGCGGTACAATAATACGCTCGCCGCTTCAGCTCAGCCAAACGACGCAGTATACAAACGTGTACAAGCGCAAAACGACGGAGAGACGGGCTCCGGCGCGACCGCTCCGCGGCTCCACCGCGGGGACCGCAAGCGGCGGGCCGGCGCCTTCCAGCCGGGGCCGGGATCACCGACGTGGCCCCCGGCGGGTCGCACCTGTTGTCTCCCGGCATCAAACCCACCTTGTATGTACTTTCGGTGAGTTTGGTCACGTCCTCGGGGTCCCTCGACATGTCTTTCTCTTTGTATTTTTGCTCCTTGCGATGTCCAAAAAAAAAAAAAAATTAAAACAAGTGGGGGAAAAGCGACCCGAGACTCCGATCGTGAAGACCGTAGGGGAGGGAGGGGAGGGAGGGGGGAGTGACCGAATCTACCAGCTCAGACTATTCCGCATAGTCAGTACGAGACTCTCTCTCTCACACACCACCACCGCCGAGGTGATGAGACTACGAACCGCCTGTAGTGCGACGGCGCACGGCGTGTGTGTGTGCGTGTGTGTGTGTGAAGTGTGCGCAAACGCTGAGCTGTCAAACTTGTTGCAGTCGCAAGTTGGCGGAGGGCAGGAGGAGGAGGCGGTCCGCATAGGTGAGGAAGGTAGGGCGCTCCGCTCCGACGTCACGCACCGCCTGCAAAGAGGCGGACGGTGGACCAGATGCAAGTGGCTGGCGCTCCCTGGAGGCGGTAGTCGCGGACTCGCTCGACAGGGGCGGAGCACCAAGTTCCGGGCCCTGTAGCTGAGCGGTCTCTGTGGGGCCCCTTTCCCCTTTTGGCTCTCACGCGTCACTTTTTTTTTAAAGTTCTAGCATACTGTGTAATCACAGTGCATCAGTCTGTTTTACTTGGCCTAACTGTAACTAACTTAACTGTCTTGCAGTGATTGAAAGAGATTACTTAGAACACTAATTAGTTAGAAATAAAAATGTGCAAACCAAAACAAACGTTTAATTCCAGGCTTCCCGAGCCCCCCCCCCTTCTGGGCCCCGGGTAGCCCCCCCTCCCACTTTGACACTGCTGTAGTTAGAGTATGCAACGTAGTGCACCTATCAACTGGTTCCCATTTGAAAACGCTCCTGCACCCAGCGGAAAAAGTTGCTTTACAAGCGAGTTAAAAGCAGACCTGGTTAAAAGTAAACCCTGCTAGGATATCTATCTTGACAGCTCTTTTGTACACGTCAGGGGTGGCGTGCTGCCCAGATAGCACCCGGATGTGGGCCACTTCAGGCAATGATGCGGCACTGATGGCCTTCTTCTGGCCCTGACACAATGGATGTGAACCTGAGGTGGCCCACATGTATAATAGCAAATATGGCCCAAATATGCCAAATTAAATGTTTGGGCCCATTTTGGTAAAGATGCGGCACTCTCGGCAACATGTAATCTGGATTTGACCCTGAAGTGGCCCGTGTGTTAAATGGTGAATGTGGCCCAAATATCACAAAACAAATATGGGCCACCTTTGGCAAATATATGGCACATGCGGCATTAATATGCCTTGGTTCTAGCTCAGATCTGGCAAACAGGAGCAGGCCAGATGAAAGTGTCAGGTGTGGGACGGGTCCGGGCCACAGCAATTTTGCTATCTGGGTATGTTGACCAGAAAGAGAAGGTGGATGCTGAATCAGTGTTGGGCTGTGAGTCCATTATCACATCTGGAGCCAGTTTCCTATGAAACCCACTAACCAGTGATTTTAGGGAACACAGAAAGTAATACAAATCTCGCTTACATTGGAAATTGCTGTGGCCCGGACCCGTCCCACACCCGACACTTCATCTGGCCCACGTACCGCGTGGAATGATGGCGCTTAGGCGGTCTGCTCCTGTTTGCCAGATCTAGGCCAGAACCAAGCCATAGCAATGACGCATGTGCTACATATTTGCCAAAGGTGGCCCATATTTGTTTTGTGATATTTGGGTCATATTCACCATTTACCACACGGGCCACTTCAGGTTCACATCCAGATCACAGGTTGCCCAGAGCACCGCATCTTTGCCAAAAAAGGCCACATTTGATTTGGCATATTTGGGCTATATTTGCTATTATACATGTGGGCCACTTCAGGCTCACCTCCATTTTGTCAGGGCCAGAAGAAGGCCATCAGTGCCGCATCATTGCCTGAAGTGGCCAACATCTGGATGCTATCTGGGATGGGTGCACACGCGTTTGGGTCCCGGCTCTTCTCTTCACACCAACGCCGAAAAGCCGTCCATTTGGCTGTGTAGGATGCTCTGGTAGACGGGGCTCTCGTGTTCTGAACAGTGCGCACAACTTCCTGTGAGAGGCCCAGCGGCGCTGTCTTGGTGCGTTACGTACACGGCTGTCCTACACCTTTCCCAAGTGATTATTTATGCACTACAGAGAGCAGTCTCAGGGGCTTCCTCTGTCTGCACAGCGCTTGTGTCATTGGCTGTGCGAGCAGTGTCACAGACCCCATCTGGCCTCTGGGATGGATCCCCCAGAGGGCGTCAGAGCGCGTTCCGCCAGGGGGATTGCGTCTTCCATGGCTTTGCATGGACGAATGACAGTGGAAGATATTTGCACTGCAACTTTTTGGTGTCCCCCCTTATTTGTTTTTATTTGCGGAATGTTTCCCATTTCTCTATGACTCACTCTGTATACTAAGTGTACCGACTGAGTGATTGATAGTGCTCTCCCTCTTGCTTCGGTGTATGGAGAGTGCCCCCCCCCACTCTGCTCCTCGTTGGTCTGTTACAGTGCTTAACCTTATGTACATACATACATCCCAGACAGCATCCGGATGTGGGCCCCTTCAGGCAATGATGCGGCACTGATGGACTTTTTCTGGCCCCGACAAAATGGATGTGAGCCTGAAGTGGCCCACATGTATAATAGCAAATATGGCCCAAATATGCCAAATCAAATGTGGGCCTTTTTTGGCAAAGATGCTGTGCTCTGGATGTGACCCTGTTGTGGCCCGTGTGGTAAATGGTGAATATGGCCCAAATATAATAATCATCATCATCATCTTAATAATAATAATAAACTGATTTTGTATAACGCTTCTCATCTACAGAGACAGATCTCAAAGTGCTTCACAGATAAAAGACTATAGTAAAAGAAAAAAAAAGAAAAAATAACATTAATATAAATAATAACATAATCTTTAGTATGAAATAATAGAATTCAGATTTTGTGATTGATTTCTGAATTCTATAGAATAAAAAGTAAAAAGATGATAGAGGGGGAATAAAAACAGGGTGGGTCACTGTGAAAAGATAAAGTAAGAGAATTAAATGAAGTAAAAAGAGGGTTAAGACAAGGGTGGGCCACCTTGCACAAAACAAATATGGGGCCACCTTTGGCAAATATGTGGCACATGCAGCATTGCTGTGGCTTGTTCTGGCCCAGATCTGGCAAACGGGAGCGGACCGCCCAAGTGCCATCATTCCACATGGTGTGTGGGCCGGATGAAAGTGTCGGGTGTGGGACGAGTCCGGGCCACAGCAGTTGTGCTATCTGGGATACACACACACACACACACACACACACACACACACATATATATATATATATTAGCAGCTGATGAGTGCACGACGCACAAAACAGGCCTGTGCTGCTATGTATTAAAACTTTTTTTCCTGCATCTGTATTGATATCTCTCTCTCTCTCTCTCTCTCTCTCTCTCTCTCTCTCTCTCTCTCTCTCTCTCTCTCTCTCTCTCTCTCTCTCTCTCTCTCTCTCTCTCTCTCTATATATATATATATCTTTCCATAGAGTTAGACAGAGTAACACAAGGATTACAGTACAGTACCAAATACCACATGCAGGCATGCATGTCATAATGGGACATGGATGCACAAATGGACAAGGACTATCACTTGGGCTCTTAATTGTTTCAAGCAACAGTGGCAGAGAGGGCAAAAGTTATTCCAAAGCAGGTTTTTTTCAGGCTATCGACTTACATTTGCAGTCAGATGGCTACACACACACACACACACACACACACACACACACACACACACATATATATATATATATATATATATATATATATATATATATATATATATATATATGAAGGAGGATGAAACAAGGAACATCTATGAGTACATCAGAAAGAGGGTCCCCCACTGCTGAGTGAGTACCTCAGGCAGCAGAAGACATACTGGGGTGGAAGAAGAAGAGGAGGTATCATGGAAGACCAAGCCTCTCCATGGGATGTACCATCAGCAGATAGAAGACATAGCTGATATCGAGAAATGCTACCAGTGGCTAGTAAAGGCTGGACTGAAGGACAGCACAGAGGCTCTGATCATAGCAGCACAAGAACTGGCACTCAGGACCAGATCAATCGAGGCAGGGGTCTACCACACCAGACAAGATGCAGGCTGTGCAACGACACCCCTGAGACAGTCCAGCACTTAGTAGCAGGGTGTAAAATGCTAGCTGGGAAAGCGTACACTGAAAGGCCTAACCAAGTGGCTGGGATAGTGTACAGGAATGTCTGGACTGAATACAAACTGGAAGTCCCCAAGTCCAAATGGGAGACACCACCAAAGGTGGTTGAGAATGGCAGAGCTAAGATCCTGTGGGACTTCAAGTTCCAGACTGACAAGCAGGTGCTGGCTAACCAACCAGACATTGTGGTGATCGACAAGGAACAGAAGACAGCAGTCGTGATCGATGTAGCAATCCTGAGCGACGGCAACATCAGGAAGAAAGAGCACGAGAAGCTAGAGAAATACCAAGGGCAGTGATAAGAACTAGATCGGATGTGGAAGGTGAGATCCATGGTAGCCCCAGATCACAATGTCCTCCGCAAACATCATAGTCCACAGAGACTCCTGCCTGATCTCGTTCGTCAACCTGTCCATCACCACTGTAAACAAGAAAGGGCTCAGAGCCGATCCTTGATGTAATCCCACCTCCACCTTGAACCCATCTGTCATTCCAGCCGCATACTGTCACACTGCCCTCATACGTATCCTGCACCACTCCTACATACTTCTCTGCAACTCCCGACTTCCTCATACAATACCAGACCGCCTCTCTCGGCACCCTGTCATATGATTTCTCTAAATCCACGAAGACACAGTGTCTTGATGCATGCTCAATAATCCAGGTAAGAAAACCAAAGAAGGTTCAATCAGTTCATCTGCACACAATGTTTATTGACAAATACATTTCATCACTCAACTAAGTGACATCTTCAGTCTAAGCTGACTAAACTGACTGCAGGTATCCCCACCCCTGTATGTGTGTGTGTGTGTTTGTGGTATTTGATACTGTAATACCTGTGTTACTCTGTCTAACTGTATGTACGTATGTATGTATATCTATATAATCTCGACTAGGTGATGATTGCATCAGAGGATGTTATTTTTTGTACCACTAGATGTCCCTCATGGTCAAGCAAGTGACAGCGTAATAGTAACATCAAGGATGCCAGAGAGCAGCTCCCTGACCTTTGAGGGACAAAAATCAGTTTAAATTATACAACATAGCAGTTAATCTTAAACTCTGGAGTGACGTTTGGGTTTGCTGGTCGATGTTCAGTAACCATTTGATTTAATTTTTACCCTTTTCATTTTTTCATGATACCAGTGACTTTACAGGCTATGTATATAATAGGCTCCATAGAAGTTATCTTCTTTTGAAACTTTGCCACCAAATTGAGCAGGGCAAGAGGCAAATGTCATGCATATCAATTGCAAGAACAAATATGGCATGCCTTTGCTTTCCAAATGCCACACAATCCATGCCCATGGGGAGCTACAAGAGGGGTGAATGTAAAATAACAACGTGTCCTCAGACTTGAAACACACCAACGCTTCACCCCTCAGAATCCTGCAAGGTGACAGATAGGGCATAATTAGTCTGTGAAGCTAAGATGGGATGCACCGTTTTTCTCTCTGTCGCTGTTATTTTTCACATGGCCATCTTAGCAAACTCCCAGAGAGTTTTGCTCCCCGAGGCAGGAATCAATATGTAAGAAATATGATGCTAAACAAGTCTATGCCTTTCAGCATTGATTGGAACATTTTGGGAGAGGTCCCAAAGAAATATGTCTCTTTTGCCCAAGCTCCTAGTGTACAGTTTTTCATTAGCTGTGCATTGCTCCACTATTTTGGGTTTAGGTAACTATATATCTCGAGTGGACTACGTTTCAGAGGAAATAGCAAACTCTTGTCATCGACAGTTGCAGTGTTTGTCATTTCAAGGAAGGAGATTTTACTTCTCATTGTGTCAAACGTAGAGTGTGGCAGTGGAATATACTGGCAGAAAATTATTGTTTTATTGTGGTCAGTGTTATATATATCAATCAGGATAGTCTACCAGAAGAGTTTAGGTACCTCCGCCACCAGTATATTTTACTTGATGTATGGTGACAAATAAGGCAGTAGGAGGTTTAAATATTCTCCAACTGAGCTGTGCCTCAAAATCAATGGGAAGTGTGCTGTTTAAGGTACTGACAAATAAGACATGCAATGCCAGACACTTTAACAATATGTTTTCCGGTGCAACCTTTTGTACACAGATTCACATAAAACATAAAGGACAACTGAGCACAATCATGAGACAAACTGAATATTTATTGTATGATTATTTGAAACTGTAATGCTGTAGGATACACTTTGCATTGTATGGTTCAAGCGGTGGATGTTGTATGTGTTCTCCTAGTGTAGTCCAAGATGTCTGGCCTCTCTTTCAGTGCCCATGTAGTGCAAGCCCCCTCAAGGACAACTTCCTCTCAGTGACAAAGGAGAAACTAGTGCATCCAGACACTCAAAATAAAAGCTTCCTAGCGAGATTCAAACAACGCCACCGCTTTTTCAGACAAGCCACAGTTTCCTGGCAGTACCTCACAAATGTGTCGGATAGACTATGGAGCTAGGTAAAGTGCAGGCTCTTTGTCCTTGGGGGTGGGAGACTACCGTCTGCTGTTGGTCTGCTGTTCATGCACAAGATGGATCACCACCAACTCTTTGATAATCCAAAAACGCCAACGTTTTCTCCCAGTCATTCTTACCGACATGCCGTTCTTATTTGCACTGATCTGGATTTAATTTCTCATCTTTCCCCCGCCTCAAATGTTGTCTGAAAAGAATACATTTGAGAGAGATGGAAATAGATTACTGGTCTCGTGGTGTATTTTGACTGAGACCAGTAGGGCAAATGAGGGCTATTATTCCTAAATCAATGCTGCAATGCAAGAGCTCATTATTATCACCTAAAAAGCTGATTACAAACCTAGCCAAGTAATTCTCATGTACATGACTAAAGAGCTTGACCAGAGAGTAACAATCACACAACAGATTCAAGTATTCACCTGTTTGCTTCTGTTTGCTTCTGTCCGTCTTGGGAGAGAGATTCCTCCTCTGTTGCTCTCCGTGAGGTTTCTTCCTATATTTTCTCCCTGTTAAAGGTTTTTTTTTTTGAGGTATTTGTTCCTTATCTGATGTGAGGGCAGGATGTTGTGTTGCTGTAAAGCCCCTTGAGGCAAATTTGTAGTTTTTGGTATTTGGCTATGCAAATAAAATTGACTTGACTTGACTTGACTTGAAGAATCAACTACTTTGTCCAAGTTCAAGTTCAACTCTATTGTCTTGTGTAGAATACAATGAAATTCCTGTGCTCTGGCTCGCTCTGTCCCCCCCCCCCTTTTTCTCCCCAATTGTACTTAGCCAATTACCCCACTCTTCTGACACTGCCTGTTCGCTGCTCCACCCACTCTGCCAATCCGGGGAGGGCTGCAGACTACCACATGCCTCCTCCGATACATGTGGAGTCGCCAGCCGCTTCTTTTCACCTGACAGTGAGGAGTTTCGCCAGGAAGACATAGTGCATGGGAGGATCATGCTATTCCCCCCAGTTCCCCTCCCCCCCGAACAGGCGCCCTGACCGACCAGAGGAGGCGCTAGTGCAGTGACCCGGACACATACCCACACCCAGCTTCCCGCCCGCAGACACAGCCAATTGTGTCTGAAGGGACACCCGACCAAGCCAGAGGTAACACGGGGATTTGATCTGGTGGCTGTCTGTCTTGATGCAGGGATAAAGGACACAGAGGACACAACATCCTAAATATATATATATATACATACACAGTACACGATAACACAACTATTTTAGGTGCATATGGTGCGTCAGCTCTTCAGCAACCTGACTGCCTGTAGAAAGAAACTATTACTGAGACGGATGGTATGTGATTTGATGCTCTGGTAAGGTTTTTTTAGACGGAAGGAGCGAGAACAGAACATGAACCGGATGGCTGGTCTCCTTGATGATGTTTTGGGCTTTCCTTTTGCAATGAGTGGTGCAAATATTATGAAGTTGTGGTAGCTCCATGCCAGTGATTTTTGTGGCTGTCTTTACAGTCCTTTACAGCAGTCTGCAGTCCTGAGCTGTCAGGCTGACAAATCACACTGTGATACAGCCTGTCAAGACACTCTCCATGGTATTATGATAAAAGTTCAGAAGAGTTTTGGTGCCCGTACCAAAACTCTTGAGATGCCTCAGAAAATGCAGTCTCTACTGTGTCTTCTTGAGGATGCAGTTGGTGTTGAGAGACCATGTGAGGGTGTCTGTGATATGTCAATCAAGAAATCTAAAACACCACAATTTCAACCAATGACCCACTGATGGAAATAGGAACGGGATTTCCTGTTATCTTTCTAAAGTCAACATTGATTTCTTTTGTCTTATTGACATTTAGAGAGAGGTTGTTATCATGGCACCATATGGTTAAATCTTCTGCTTCCCTCCTATAGGCCTTCTCATCACTGTCGCTTATTAGTCTAATCATTGTGGTGTCATCTGCAAATTTAATGATGCTGTTGTTGTCATATTTAGCAACACAGTCTCATGTAAGCAGACTGTATAGTAGGGGACTGAGACGGCACCCCCGAGGCACACCTCAGGGGTGCTGTCTCAGTCCCCCGGTGAGCATTAGATGAGTGTGATATAGATGGACACTGTTGGCCTTTAAGCAGAAGGATATATCCCAGGGCTGACTGGTGAGGATAGCATAGAGTACATAGACCAGTTCTGCTATAAAATACCCTTTGTGTGAACTGTCTTCTTTAATGTCACAAGCTTCCTCATATAGATTATTAGTAAGCACCAGATTCTGAGCTCTGACAGGCTCACAGTGGTAGAAAGAGAAACTTTCTCTCTCTCTTTTTTTTTTTTGCTGTGAGGAGTTTTTTGGATGTGCCGTTCCAGATTATTCGACTGTGCGCCTTCCTGGTGGAGGCAAGGAAAACTTTAAAGTCTAAAATAAAACTTGAAAAATGCTCCGATGGTGCCTGGAGGAGGCTAGAAGTGCATGAATTTAAGAGGAAACTTAAGATGTGAGAATATCTACATATATAGTTTGAGAGGGTCAAAAGTATTGCGGCCCAAACTTTAGCAATGCGAGGGCTGTGAACATTGCCTCTAAGTTTAACTCTTATTTTTTTTAAGTAGTACTGGAGGGATATGTCTCTCATAGCTCTTAAAACTCCCGTATCGCCAAGGAAGGAGCTTGTAAAGTATACTTATGTGGGGAACAGCTGCTGCTCTGAGCTGCTGCCTGAATTCCAGCCATATGCTCTTCAACAGCGTACCTCAGGGCAGGTGTGGGGAACGTAAAAATGGAGAAAATCCTGAAATAGAAATGCAATCCCGTTATTACAGTCACATTTTCAAGTTATACATGTATTATTTGTGGCAAAATAGTAAACCAATTGCAAATTCCAATTTGCATTTGAATTGTCATGGTTATAATGCATGTTTATTGAGCACTTTAATGAAACAGCCATGTCATTTTCAAAGTCATGTCCTTCATTAAGGCTGACAACAGTTAAATCTTTGCTTCAAGTCCAGGGTGTCTGCCCGCCTGCCACCCAGTGACTGCCGGGAGAGGCTCCAGCATCCCCGCGACCCTGAGTAAGGATAAGCAGTTTGGATAATGGATGGATGGGAGGAATTCCATTCTCTTTTCTTATTCAGCTATACGAGATTATACGAGATGAAAGTTATGAATAAAATTTTAATTCAGTAATACTAATGCATTGCATTTTCGCTCTCAACACACTCCGCTGGCCTTTGCAGTTGCATTTTCAAGACCACTCGCGTGCATCCTTCTCTGACTTAATTCAAGTGAACGTGCAATTCCAAACTTAACCCACTTAGCCAACTTCAGTTGGACTACAAATCTGTCAGTTATTCTTCGAAGGCTTGTTTGAGATGAACTGTCACGCTTACGCAAAGTAACAATAAGATTCACTCACAAGAACAGATTTTTCTGAAGTCCTGGCCGCCCACAATCCTCAGCTCATGCCAACTTCAATTCTGGCCTTCACGATACGTTGTCAGCTCATGTCCTTAACAACGGGCCAGCGACGATGAGAAGTGCTTCATATTAGATGACTACTCAGTAGGCAACATGAGCCAAGGAAAGGATTTCAAATCTGTACTGGGTATTGAGCGAGCCCGCTTTCTTGGAGCAAAGCGAGACACATTTGTTGACCCAAGTGAACAGCAAATATATTTGATTCTGAAGATGCTCTTCGCCTGCATTATGAAGTTGATAACCAAATTCTGACAGACCAGAAATATGTGTATCTGCACACACGCACGTACACAAGTACACATGCACAGATGTACACATGCAGGCACCTACACACACACATACACACACACACACACACACACTAATATATGCAGGCCCGTAGGCAGAGGCGGCCAGAGAGCAGTATTGATTGCTCTCTGATAATAATGCAGCGAGCAGTGTGTGAAGCTTTTCACAACAGGAATTTATGACAGCATGCTGTCTCATTACATCAGCCATGATGGGTGAAACTGGCCCCCCCCCACACGGTTACTAGCTCTACACGCACCACCGATATTACAAGCCTGAAACGTTTCAACTCTTCTTCATTCAGCCAGCAGAGCTCGCAGCCGTGACTCTCGGCATCGGCAGTGTTTGGTCTTCTTTGGCGAGTGTGTTGCCGAGTGTATACCCGGGAAACCCAGATCTGGCCTTCCCTTGATCTTGCTCAGTTAAATACTGTCAAATTGTGACACTACATCTTTTATGCCCCTTTTCCACTACATGGTACCGGCTCAACTCGACCCGACTTTTTCGTTTTTCCATTGCTGGAAAGTACCGGCATTTTGTAACTGTCACCACTTTTCTGGTACCACCTTTGTCGAGATTCCCAAAAAAAATAAACTGGAGCGGGTACCAAAATCAATGCAGACCAGCTCCACTGAGGGGGTACTGTTACGGTAATGGAAAACGACACTGCGAGTCGAGCCGAGCCGGTACCATGTAGTGGAAAAGCGGCACTAGACTCAATGGCAATGCTTCCAGGCCTTCAAGCCCTAAATTCACTAGAGGCCTTGTACATCCTCAGTTTTTGGTTGTCGTGAGACAGAAGGAAAGTAAAATTGGACATTGTTGTCCAGTGTCTCAGGGAGATGTCACGCTGCTAACACAAAGCAACTGGTTTCCAGGCTCACAACTGGATCGAATTTCATCTTCATTTGAGCCACACTTGTAATGGACAGAGACAGGAGACCCAGATGCAAGTGGGCTTATTGAAACTCAAGTTATAATTCAGTTATGACCGCCGTCCTCAGATATAAGCCCACATTGTGGAAGAGTTGCTGTATCACCCGTGGCACTAACCCGACCTCGGATAAACAAGTTTACATCATGCAGCAGTGTGATTTTCTACAATTTAGACGAATCTCCAACCTACGACCAATTTTATTCCTGGAGAATTTTAAAACCGTTATTCGTGCTTTTATCTCATTATTGTAATTCACTGTTTACCTGATTCACCGAGGAAAACATATGCAGATTACAAGTGGTCCACAATGCTGCAGCCAGCCTCCTCATGAGGACTCTCAAGAGAGATCAGATTACAGTTTAGGACGGAGTTTAAGATTTTGATCTTCACTTTTAAGGCATATTTTGTCCTACCACGCATTTATATCATGTATTTTTTTAACCCGACGTGATTGTCAGTTGAGGGTCTTCTGGTCTGTGTTCGGCACCTTCTCATTTTCCATCATGGCCTCTAGACTGGAGCAGATTGTGACAGCCAAGCCAGCGCCGTTGCCTTTAATTACTTTTAAAAATGCACTTTTTTGAGCTTGGTTTTACTTAACTTTAAGGCAGTCTTACCTTCTTCATCCTCTTCTTCGGTGCGTGGTTGTTTGCCTTCCCTCTTACCAAGCGCTCACGCGATGAGGGACCAACCCATGCCGGCGCTCATTCATTTTCAATGCGAGCCGGTGATGAGGAGCAGTGATGCCGTGACGCCAGCACCTAGCGTAGACCTGAAGTTGAGCTGAAGCTGGCTAGAGGGCCCAGGGTGTGGAAGCCTTCGGGTGTGGGCCCTGGGTTAGACTTTATTAGTTTGCCCCCGTTTCTTTTAACCCATAGAGCACTTTGTGACTAAGTGGTATGTTAATAAAGCTTTTTAAAATTATTACTACAACAATAATGATATCAGTACTACTACTAGTACTTCTGCTACTATGACTACTACTACTAATACTACTAATAATAATAATGATAATAATAATAATAACAACAATGATAATAGAGATAAGGGCTGCAACTCTAAATCCATGTTTCTTCCCTATTAACAACCTCCATTAAAACACTGAGGGATAGAGACGAAAAAGCAGATACTGGGTAGATGATACAGAAAGGTGGAAACAGAAAATACTTCCCATTACTGCCTTCCTTCCTTCCTTCCTTCCTCCCTCCCTCTCTCCCTTCCTCCCTCCCTCCCTCCCTTCCTCCCTCCCTCTCTCCCTTCCTTCCTTCCTTTCTCCCTTCCTCCCTCCCCTCCTCCCTTCCTTTTGTCCTTTCTTCCTTCCATTGTTCCTTCCTTCTGTCCTACCTTCCTTCCCGTCCTTCCTCCCTTCCTTCCTTCCTTCCTTCCTTCCTTCCTTCCTTCCTTCCTTCCTTCCTTCCTTCCTTCCTTCCTTCCTTCCTTCCTTCCTTCCATCTTTCCTTCCTTTCCTCCTTTTGTCTTTCCTTCTTTCCTTCCTACCTATCATTCTTTCATCTGTTCTCCCTTACTTCCTTCTTTCCTTCCTTCCTTCTGTCCTACCTTCCTTCCCGTCCTTCCTCCCTCCCTCCCTCCCTCCCTCCCTTCCTTCCTTCCTTCCTTCCTTTTGTCCTTCCTTCTTTCCTTCCTACCTATCATTCTTTCATCTGTTCTCCCTTACTTCCTTCTTTCCTTCCTTCCTTCTTACCTTCCTTCCGTCATTCCTTTCTTCCCTCCCTCCTTCCTACCTTCCTTTCGTCCTTTGTTACTTCCTTCTTTCCTTCTGTTCTCCTTCCTTCCATCCTTCCTTCCATCATTCCTTTCTTCTTTCCTTCCTTCCATCATTCCTTTCTTCCCTCCATCCTTCCTTCCTTCTTTCCTCCCTCTCATGTTTTAAGTTACATTAGGCTGGTTAAGCATAAGAGCCCTCTAGTTTTTCCATTTGTTCCCTTCCATCCGTTTTACACTGGATGACAGATAATACTTTAAGAGTATCAAAGGCGAGCCCTTGTGCGGTGTCGTGAAAAACGGTGACTTTCAGACCTTCGCAGACAGACTTGAAACTTGAAGAATGTCCTGTTATTGGTAACGCAGTAGTGCTTTTTTTGAAACCACACAAGGAAAGTCAACCCTGGTATCTGCCCTGCGTCACGGGTTCAGAATGAAGGTCAAACAGAGACACTCCAACTTCTGAAGCGCATTTTAAACGCTGGGCGGAAAAATGGCAAAAAATTGAATACTCCCCATTTTCATTGTAGTACATCGATTCAGCTGATCCTGTAGTGTTATTTATTGTCTGACTCTGATGCAGAGCGCACAATCCAGACAGTACGCCGACCGCCGACTCACACCTGAACGCTCACACCACAGCACTGAGACGCACACTCACACAAGATGCAGAGCTGCCTCACACAAGAGCTGTCGTTTAACTACCCAGCTCACACACACACACACACACGAGCTGTTGTTTAACTACCCAGTTTAGCATGCGCGGACCCTGATTCACTGCACTTCAAGTGCCTTCACACACACACACACACACACCCCTAATTGCTGTGGCTGCTGTCACAGAAGCTTGTGTAAATACTCCAGGTTTGCATTTGGGTTCAAATCCACCTTAACCTCTCACACACTACAGAGCTGGCGTCGTGTCAGACACGAGGCTCTTGTGTTGGGTTTATCCGTGTGTGGTATCAACCTGCCTGCTGTACACCTCTGTTTTCTTTTCTTGTTGTGCGACAGCAATACATACAGGACACATGATTAAAGGAAGAGGTCCCGTTTTCCTCTCAGACTGGCGCGTGAACATGAGCAGCCAGTTCAGAAGAGCTCACCTCCTGCATATTTAACACCTACTGGTGAGTCTCCCGAGCTGTCCGTGATATCCGGTTGTTCAAAAGGGTGCTGTCACTCTGTGAGAGAATTGTTACTCAGATATATAGAGAGAGAGACAGAGAGCTCCTGGCCTCACCCTAAACAACACAGAAGGGACATTCTTGCTCTGTGCAGATGACCTGGTGCTGCTTCCACCCACAGAACAGGGTCTACAGCAGCATCTGGATCTGCTAGAGAAGTACTGTCAGAACTGGGCCCTAGAAGTAAATTAAGAAAAGACAAAAATTATGATCTTCCAAAAGAAGCCCAGGAGACAGGACAGTAGACACCTATTTACTCTAGGTAACACCGCCCTAGAGCACATGTTAAATTGTGATGACCTGGGACTGAGGGTCAGTGGGGCTGAGGGTCGGTGGGACTGAGGGTCGGTGGGACTGAGGGTCAGTGCCTCGGGAAGCTGTGGTCTGGCAGCGAATGCACTGAAAGAGAAAGCCCGAAGAGCTCTCTATGCAATAAAAAGAACATTCTATAAAACAGACATCCCAATTAAAATCCGGTCCAAAATCTTTGACAGTGTCCTCCTGCCCATTGCAGTATACGGAAGTGAAGTATGGGGTCCACCCAGTTAGCAAGACTACACCAGATGGGACAAACATCCAATAGAGGCCCTGCATGCAGAATTCTGTCGAAAACTGCTAAACTTACAAAGGAAAACTGTTGTACGTCGGAAAGGAACCAGCGCAGGGGTCCGGCAGGGTCAAGCCCGTAGGCACGTTTATTCTTATTCAGGGAAGGGAAATGCGGGATGTGTATGGTGCAACTAGAGTCCTGGATGTGGGGTGTGTAGAAGACTATGTGTTAGTGTGCAGGAATGTAAGTGACTGGAGGGTGTTTGTGCGTGTTGGTGAAGCGCAAGTCCGGGAGTAGGGGTTCTGCGGGAGGCAGCGTGGGAGCACAAGGGAGGGGTCCGAGGAATACAAGGGACGCGAGGAAGACGGAGCCCGAGAAGCACCGGCACTTAGATGGCACAATCTGGCAACGGCTGCGCGTCAGCGTCCTCTCTTCTAGCTGGCTGCAGATTGGCTTCGGGTGCGCTGATCACCGAGGAGCCTCTGGTGCGTAGCTGCGCTCTCAACGAGCCCAGCCGGCAGACTCAGGCCTCGGAGACGAGCCTTGCGTCTGGACCACAACAAAAACACCAACAAATGCATGCAGGGCAGAAGATCACTTAAATTCTGAATGCACCTTAAATCAAGTCCCCACCGCACATTGCAAGTTAAAGCATTTCAAATTCATGGGCTAAGAAAGAGTCCCCTCAGTCAGCTGGTTGTGAAACTAACTGACCCCGTAACCGCTGACACAGACGAGTTTCAGACTAGCACCGCTAACCAACCACAGGTTAGAGTAAACCACATCATCACACAATGCAACAACTCATATGTGGACCATTGGGACACAGAAACTAAATTACAACCCAAATTAGAATATTATCGGGCCCTAAAAAGAGAACACAGACTGGCTGACTGTCTGTCCACTGTCAGAGCGAGTCAGCAGAGACACGTCCTTACCAAGTACAGGCTCAGGGACCGGAGTCTGGCCATGGAAAAGGGCAGACACACAAAACATCTTGGCTGCCAGAAGAGCAAAGAATATGTGGTCAGTGTGTGGCACGTGAGGTGGAGACAGATGCACTTCCTGCTAAATTGGGAGAAATTCCAGAACATAAGAGAAAAATACCAGGAGAAATGTGAAAAGCAGATTCCAAATGTTCTGCTCCTGGATGAGAAAGAACAATGGCCACTTATTTTAGGAGAAGGCCAAAGGGCACAGAATTCCCTAGCCTAAGGGTCAGTGAGTGACCACAACACTGTCAACTACTTTTCCAATTACTGTTCAAATACTATTCGATATTTCTAACAGTTCTACCTGTTCCTTTTTCCATCTTTCTAAAAAAAAAAGTTTTTTGTTTGGTGCTCTGTTGACCTGTTTCACTGTCACCCGCTTTGGCCACATTGTAATTAATGCCGTCATGCCAATAAAGCATCACTGAATATTGAGAGACAGAGACAGAGAGGAGAGAGCGGGGAGAGAGAGAGGAGAGAGACGGAGAGAGGGGAGAGAGACGGAGAGAGGGGAGAGGCAGGAGAGAGAGAGACAGGAGAGACAGAGGGGAGAGAGAAAGGGGAGAGAGAGGAGAGAGACAGAGAGAGGGGAGAGGCAGGAGAGAAAGAGACAGGAGAGACAGAGAGAGGGGAGAGAGACAGGAGAGAGAAAGGGGAGAGACAGGAGAGAGAGAGACAGAGAGAGGGGAGACAGGAGAGAGAGGGGAGAGAGAGAGAGAGAGAGAGAGAGAGCACATCATGGACGTTCGAGTATGGGAAAGCTTGTGCGTGCCAGTGCATGTCTACAACTGAGCAGGCTTGAATGTGCAAGGACCCTTGAGTGTATCGGACGACATGTTTACACAGATTTTCATCCAATTGGAAACTGCTACCCATGGGGCACTTGTCGTGGCTGGCAGTGGAAACAGGACGCCTGATGGGGTTGCGATGGATGATGGGCACTCAAATCCCAGAGCCTCTTCAGTGTCCTTTGTGTGCCTCCTCCTTGTGAGCCATGAGGACGTGTGAGAACTGTGGCAGGGACGGAAGCTGTCGCGTCTGAAAAATGTATTTCCTGAAACAGATCGAAGAAGGCCTCAAGCAAGGTATGCACATAAAAACTCCCAATTACCCCCGTGACACTCAACGTGATTGTATCCGAGCACAAAATGGCGGCCCGAACCGCTCTTCCTGAAGAGCTCGTTGGTTCATGCACCGCATGTTGCATATTCCCATCCAGATGGATTGCAGCGGGGGGCCGTAAAGGGGCCGCAAACGCTATTAAGCGAAGGAGATGATGGCTCTCGCTGCCTTGAAGGAAATTGCTTGTCATGTTCAGGCAGGCCATCAGTTATGCTAAACTCGGTGGCATTAATGAGAACAACCTTGAGACTCCCTGTAGGACCTCGGCACAAACAAGTAAAGCCTCGGTGTTCACTGTGATCCATCATGGCCGCCGGAGCTCGGGTGAAGGATGGGCACCATTTCGGACCTCCCACTAAGAGCGCTCGCCCTTAACTCTCCGGCTGTGTGCATCAATATCGCCTGCCTTACAGAGAGCTGAAAGGACGGAGTATTTTATCAGTTCATACCCGCTTCATAGTGGATTTTGTTTTTCTGAAAGCGTGAATGGTTGTGTAACGTGGGGCCAGGCCCACAATATTGTTACATGACTTATGTAATTTTGTTTGGGTTTAATTCTGTATGTTACCTCATGGATTTGTGTGCTACACCGGGTGGCGTTTGAATATGCAGCTTCTCACGCCCGATGCATGTATTGGTTTAAAAGAGGTTTAGGAAGTGCATCTGTGCCTGCAGCTGTCCCTCCAGATGTGCAATACCCATGCAAAACCCCTTTCACAGGTACCGAGCGCCAACAGGCCCTTGGATATTTGAAGAGCGCGAGTGAAAACGTAGCCATGCGTATGTGCCGGCCCACACACACGCACACACACACACACACACACACACACACGTCTGTTTTGCTGTAGTTGGGAAGACCTTCATTGAGTATATTAATTTGTAACCCTGACTTTAATAATCAAAACTACATACCCAGTCTTAACCCTTACCTTAACCTTAATCTCATCCTTCATCTAATCCTTACCTTAACCTTAATCTAATCTGAATACTGACCTTGACTAAGTGAAGACCGGCCAAAATGTTCTCACTTTGCAAAAATGTCCTCACTCTTACGGTTAACATTTTAATTTGTGTGGGGCGTCCGGGTAGCGTAGCGGTCTATTCCGTTGCCTACCAACATGGGGATCGCCGGTTCAAATCCCCATTCGCAGCTGGTAAAGTTGCTGTGGCCCAGACCCGTCCCACACCCGCATGTCATCCAGCCCACATATCGCGTGGAATGGTGGCACTTGGGCGGTCTGCTCCTGTTTGCCAGAACCAAGCCATAGCAATGCCGTATGTGCCAAAGGTGGGCCATATTTTTTTGGTGATATTTGGGCCATATTCACCATTTACCACACGGGCCACTTCAGGGTCACATCCAGATCACATGTTGCCCAGAGCACAGCATCTTTGCCAAAAAAGGCCCACATTTGATTTGGCATATTTGGGCCATATTTGCTATTATACATGTGGGCCACTTCAGGCTCACATCCATTTTGTCAAGGCCAGAAGAAGACCATCAGTGCCACATAATTGGCTGAAGTGGCCCACATCCGGATGCTGTCTGGGGCAGAGGGGGTGGAGCAGCGAACGGGACAGCTCGGAAGAGTGGGGTAATTGGCCGAACACAATTGGGGAGAAAAGGGGGGGGGGGATCCAAAAAAGAAAAAAATAATAATAATTTTCCTCACAAATATAACTGAACGAGAACACACATACACACACACACACACACACAACGCATACACACAGTATTCTGGACATTGTCTTGTGCTGAGTCGAAAAAAGAAACTCTTGCCCAGCTTCATCCAGTGTCCTTGTGTTCACAGGGAGGAGCTGCAGAAGGACCATATGGGCAGTGTGAAACTGCTGACCTTGGCAGCTGTGGTGTTGATGTCAGTGGCATCCTCCTCTCTGTTATCATCTCGAAACCGCTGTCAGCCACGTAGATATTCATTTTCTTACCGACCTTTCGGCCACCTCTGGTCTCACACTCCCTCACGTGTGACAAAGCAGGAATAACCGAGACATCGTCCCCGTGTGAAAACGCATTTCTTTTGTTTCCCCGGGCGCCGCACCGCAGCTGCCCGCTGCTCCTATACAATAGGATGGGTTAAATGCGGGAAGCAAATTTCATTGTAACCTACAGTGACACAATATGAGTGGCTTTCTTTCTTCCTTCCTGGCCGCCCTCCATTCTCCAGGTCACTTCTTACACCGGCCTTCTCAGTGGCTTCAGTTCTAAGCCTCTGTTCTGTTCGTTTGCCGGGGCGAGGCGAACTAGAATTGATTCCTGGATTCCCGAGCAGGAAGGATGATTTCTCTGAGCAGAGAGAATTACAAAAATTACATTTATAAATAGTAGACAGGCTCTATAAATAGACATTTAAATGGTTTTACGGCTTCAGATCCGTTTCCTGATGAAAGTCAGATGATCTCTTTATTTCCGGGGTGAGTGGAGTGGGGCTTAATTACACTAACAACAGCGTGTGTGTTTGTGTGTGTGTGTGTGTGTGTGTGTGTGTGTGTGTGTGTGTATGAGGGGCTGTACAAGCCGTAATTCATTCTGGCCCTCTCATATACATAAGAAAAATAATCAGAAAAATAGTAAGAAGAATAAGAATAAAAATGTGTGGGTGTAATGTTGCGTTCACACGAAACACGAAGCAATTTTTCTTCGCATGATGAGATTACATATAAAGTCAATGCAAAGATGCGAATACGCGCGAATAGGAAATATAAAACTTGAGCGAGAAATTCACGTGACACTGGGTTGCGAAAGCTTACCAGCGTTGAGATTCTCCTGACGTCACTGGCGTCCCGTTGAGTCGGAAAGTGGAGGACAAGCTGATCATCATGGGTTCGCGTACTCGATCCTGCGGCCAAACTTGCGCGAGTAACGCGGATAAAAACAAATGATCCAACTCGAGCACGTAAAGCGAGGCGGAGATTCTGGTGGGAACACAACATAAGAAGGAAAATGTGTGTGTATTTGAAAGGAGAACGTATGTATGTGAGGGGCCAGAATATATTATGGCTTGTACGGCCCCTCATACTGCGTGTGCACGTGCATAGATGATGCACATGTATGCAAGTTCATATACACACAAACGCTTGACTGTGTGAGCAGGTCAACAGCAGGTCGGTTAATCGCTCGGGTCCGGAAGGTTGATTGTTTGGGTTTGGGTAGGGACAGTCATGTGATTCAGGAGCACCTATGGAGCGATCTCAGTAATACACTTAGCCACAGCCAACTAGGACAAATCAAGCCTGAGATCTGATTAGATTGCTGAAAGGTAAAAGGATAACCAGGCGTCACATGTCTCGTGTGTCATTGGGGGACTTTGGGAACGCACATCTGTCCGGCTCTATGAATAAACAGTAGACGACTTACTGTATTCAATCCCCAGTCAGCAAAAACAACCCATTTGTTCACCCGAGTCGGTTTTTCAGCTGGAACGCGTTGCCAGGGGACCTCAGGAGGACTTCATCTCGCTTCATTTTGCAGTCTTTCATTTTACCCTCTTAATACAGCGCTACTCTCGCTGGGTTCAAAGATAAGAGCTGCCTTTTCACCACACGCTGCTTTAACAAGACAGTTTCCACTGTTGTTCTGAATAATTTTTCTTCGCATGATAGGCCTCTACGATATGGATTTGGCACACACGGTAATCTTTAATGTAAATTAATCATAAATGACAACAAAGAGGGCATTCCTCAGCTGCCTGGCAAGCGTTGTAACCTTGACAAAGGCAGGATTTCCGGGAAGATGCAATATTTTCTTTGCGAGGGATAGATGAAAACAAGCCGCTGCATACTGAGCGTGTTCAGCTGTCAGAGAGGAACGCAGAATTACCTCGAAGCAACATGTTTGAAGGATTATGATGACTTTGGGGCTGAACTGCCCTATGCAAGGCAGTTGTAAAGTCAAAGACCAGATCAAACATGCATGATATGGGGCATCCGGGTGGCGTGGCGGTCGATTCCGTTGCCTACCAACACGGAGATCGCCGGTTCGAATCCCTGTGTTACCTCTGGTTTGGTCGGCCGTCCCTACAGCCACAATTGGCCGTGTCTGCAGGTGGGAAGCCGGATGTGGGTATGTATCCTGGTCACTGCACTAGCATCTCCTCTGGTCGGTTGGGGCGCCTGTTTGTGGTGGGTGGGAACTGCTGCTATCTTCCCGCTCTATGTCCCCCTGGTGAAACACCCCACTGTCAGGTGAAAAGAAACGGCTGGCAACTCCACATGTATCGGAGGAGACGTGGGAGTCTGCAGCCCTCCATGGCTTGGCAGAGGAGGTCAAGCCAAGACCGGGACCACTCGGAAGAGTGGGGCAATTGCCCAGATACAATTGGGGAGAAAAAGGAGGGGGGGGAATCCAACCCAGTCAATCAATCAATCAATAAAAAAACATGCATGATATCAAATGCATGCACATTTGATCGGGTGCAAGGATGAATGAGTATGATACTCTTTACCTCATAATGCATGAATTTAATGGTGACAGTACCAACCGTTAACTCTCCAACTGCTGCAAAATCTGCTCGTCAATTTTTCATCTTTCCTCTTTTGAAATAAGAGCACGGCGGGTAGTTTTCCTTGGTCTAATGATTCAGTGCCGCATCACTAAAACAGCATCAAATGACAGATGCTCAAGCGCATCTGCTGACAAACAACACGACATATCAAATCCCCCCCAAAATACTGCAAAATAAATAATATTTGCCGCAGTTTCTCATATCTAAAAGCCAATTATTTCCATTTGGAGGAGGCAAAATCGGGCTCCACACGACCAAACGCAAACGCAACCAAAGACAAACAAGTGACAAGCGAAGACAAAGGAGTGTGGCGTGCTCTTGAAATGGGCCCAAGTCCAAAATGACTGCTGGAAAAAGTTCGAGGGCAGCGTATCAATATGTTTTCTTGATACGTCATCTTATAAAAAAAAAAAGGCAGCAATGCGAGCAGAAGGGGTTTGTGGGTCTGTTTAACAGTCTGAGAAATTCATGAAAGAAGCTGCTTCCAAATGCCTCAGAGAGCCTCCACTTCCGCAGGCCTTTCTCCCATCAAGCTTTAATTACGAGGCCGAGGCATGACTCCCCTCCACTCTCGCTTCTCCCGAACCTGTTATTCTCATAGTCTTAGAGCACTCCCTGGGGATTGTCTGTACGAGGGTGCTAACAGCAACAATGGTGCTTTAATTCTCTCCCCCCACACCCCTACTGCACACACCCACCAGCCCTTCAGCGCTAGCTTGATGTACTCGCTGATTCTCAAATACACTCGGGGAGATTTGATTATTTTCCTTGCAATTAAACCCAACTTCGGGCAGCGGTGAAAACTGCTAGTCGTGTCCGCCCACCGGGTGTGGGGGGGGGGCACAAGGATGTGGGATAATACAAAGCTTTAATAAACTACCTACCAAGGAACTGTGTGCCTAGGGTGCCAGTGTCACGAATCAGGCAACGTGTAAATGAGTAAAAGCGAGGAAGAAGCCATGCAATGACACGCAACAAACCGATAAATTTACTTCAAATGACGTGGTTTAGCCTACAGGAAGTTGTAGTCATTACGTCTGCAGGATGTAAAATGCTTATTTCTTTATTACAGCTCCAGGATTTTGCGGCAAAATACTCCAACCAGAGGAAAATCAAAAAAAGAAAAAAAGAAAAAAGAAGCAACCCTGAAATTAAATGAGTTCAAATCCAATACCCAAAGAGAGATGCATCTCTCTCTCTCTCTGGCAGACTCAGACAGAATTTTAAAGTTGGTTCTGATTCTGAATAAGACACGCTTGCAGACTCTCACAAACACGTACGCAGGCATCACGCAGCCATACACACGTTTGATGCCGGTGCATCACGGGTAGATTGACAGATGATGCCACTAACATTCAAAAGTTGAGTTCAGTTCCCCTCTCGGTTCAGTTTCAAGGTAATCCGTCTGAGGGCACGGTGTTCTGCAGACGTGTCATTTCCAGCCGGGGCAGAGAGGGGTCGCAGTTATAGGAGCAAGCTTATATACGACGTAGGGGTGTAAGGAAATATCGATACACTCGGGTACCGCAATATTGTCGTTTGTGATACCGTAATCGATTCTCAAAACCACTATATCGATTTTTACTTGTTTACATGTAAAGGTTCGTGACAAACATTTTGTGTTGTGTGTAACCCCACGACCGCTAGGTGGCAGTGTTGTAATCTATCTTCAGCCATTTGACTCTTCCACTCCAACCCAACAACGTAAACTGAGACAGGAAGTAGCGTAAGCACAAAGATCACAGGCCTATGAAACCGCGATATATCGCCTTTCTTACAGTGTCGCCATATATTGAATTGTAACCCTGTATCGTGGTACGTATCGTATCGCCAGAGTCTCGCCAATACACAGCCCTAACACGACGGCTGCGACATTACGGAAGAAAATACGACCTCGAGAGGAACCCTGACCCTTGAGAACATTTTCCAAATGGACATTCTATAGCCCATGATAGACTGCCATGCTCTCAATGAGATTATTGTTATTATTATTATTATTATTATTATTATTGTTGTTGCTGTTGTTGTTACAATACACATCTAGAAAAAAACATTAGTTTTACCACTACACCCACTGCTTCTTCCTCCGTTTACAGTCTATAAGTGTGGCCTCGGATTGCTGTTGAATCATAGTATAGGGAGCCCTTTGCACACTGCTGCTAACATATTCATCAGCATTTGCACTGGCAGACAGCACCGAGGGGGGTGAAGACAGCTCACAAATGCTGTGCCCTACATTGCTGCAGCTCCCATAATCCACATGGGCAGATTTTTTCATCTCCACCTGGAAGAGTGCCAGTGCAGAGGATTGATTCTCAGCTGTCAACAACGTTACACCGTCCAGATGAGGGCCCATAGTCATCCACGTGTTATCACGGCTAGTGCTAGTAAATGATTCGCAAGCTGCATGCTCACGCACTCAGGCATCACTACCAGAACCAAGACGAGGACGGCGCGGGGTAGTGAGTGTGTTACGATGCTTTGTCACTCCGTGCCAACAAATAAAGGAAGGTCATTTTGGCCTTCGCACGAGAAAGAGCCGATGGGAGGGTTAGACTCTGCAGACTTTTTTGGAGTTGTTTATTGGGTGCAAAAGGACATCCAACCACATGGCATAAAGCTGCAAAACTTAAACGGGTACATGAAGTTGACTTTAAAGCAATGATAACCAACAGATTTTTACAACCCCCCCCCCGCCCGCCCCATGTTGTCTGTGTCTACTGACGATGCTTTTAGAGCAAACAAAAGGTTTGAATTGTTCACAAACCAAAAGCACATGTGGTACTCAAAAAGGCCATTCACCGTTTGAATGAGTCGTTACTGCTGATAATTCTGTATTTCATAAAATGTGCTGCTAATGAACAAAAATCATGAGCAGGAAAGCAAAAAAAAAAACCAATTTCAGTCGGAAAGAAAAGAAAACTCTCCGGCTCTACATTTGAACAACATTTACAAAGGACAATCAGAACGGGAACGAACACGCGTCTGAGACATATTCAAAAATTCATTGTAATGTTGAGTGCACCCTTTTTTATTTTATTATTATTATTTTATTTTTTTTACAACATTCTGCGCTGTCCAGTCATCTACTGCATCATATCCCTTTTCAAATATGGACATCAGAAGATATGTTCATGGCTTTTAAACAGTATATTCACCCTATTTGGTAAGAATGTTCCACACAGAAGAAGGGAGTAGAAGTTTTTTCTTTGCTTTTTCGAATGGAGACGGTGTGCCAGGCGTTTGCGTGCCAGGCGTTGTGAGTCAGTGACGCTGGACTGTTGGTCTACAACACACGGCATCAAAGCTTTGAGAGATACGTACAACACGACATTCAGGATCAGTTTTGTACCGAGCTGCTAATGAAGCGCTGAGCTTATTCACTACACGAGCTGTTCAGTCCACGAGCTGTTCGGTCCATCAGGCGTCGCTGAGGCCTTCGGGTTTTCTAGTTGGCCCTGTTGCAGTGGCGGCTGGCCAGTACAGGGCGCCGCCCCCTTCAAACACCAAGAGATGAAAATCTACTTACAGATGTTAAATATAATGTAGTAGTATAATGCAAATAATGATGAAATAAAAGTGTTTTCAGTCTGTCAGCGCCCGTCAGCAGCCATTAGATATTGGTTCAAATGGTATTTGGTTGGTTTCTGTCTGAATACATGTACTTCCTGGGTGAGGGGCGCCGGCCAAACCATACCTTATGGAAGCCCTCAAACCTGTGGCGAGCAGGTGACCCGAGGCTTCTGTCTGATTGGTTTCTTGAGATTTTCCAGGGGGCGCAGTTCTGTGCCGCCCCAGGCACGCCCACTTTTATTGGCAGTGAATTGGTATTGTTTTAATGTTTTTTGATCTAATATGATTGGACAATTCTCGTGGCTGTCAATCATGTTCACACCCACCACCACGCCTCGTCTCGACTGTCAATCATTCACCTTCTACGAACCCTGATAAAATCTATAGGCTGCATCGTCCTTCTTAATAACTCTGTGACTGTGTGGACGTTAAAGAAGCTGTCAGATGTGCCCCCCCCCCCAATTCGCCCCCCCCCAAATGTTTTAGCACCAGCCGCCACTGCCGGTCATCCTTAAAGTAAAAAAAAAGTACTCCCTGTTCATCAACAGGATTTGATGAGAGCAAAGTCTTTCCTTTTTCTTTTTTTTTTGTTGTTGCAACATTCACAACGTCCATAGAAAGCCACGGCACAGTCGTCCATCTTACCTACGACGAGTTTCAAACCGCTGAACAAATAATAGCGCACAAAAAAAAAAATCACTTGGTGTCCAAAAGTTGCAGTGCATTGGCATTTCTGAAGGCCAAGTATCTTGAATCCTGCTCCCACTCATATTCATTAATATCAAAGAACGGGTAATTACTATTGAGATTAGGGATTAGAGATCTTGAAGGTCAAGGCCTCCCCGCCACCCCCACCACCACCTTCCCCTCCCTTCCTTCCCTTTGCTGGATCCTTGGCTGGTGTGGAGAGCTCCGTGGACCCGCCAGTCCCAGGCAGCTGTTGGACTTTGCTTTTAACCTGAGCAGGACCAGCCCGTCAACAAAGCTGCTTGGGACACGGCATCTGCTCAAGGGGGAGAGAGAGAGGTATTAAGCGTAGATTTACAAGAATTGTCCTCCCTCGCTGGTAATCTCCTGTCCTTTTTTACACGCGGCTAAGAAACAGAATAGGCACACAAAAACACACACACACACACACACCCTTACATAATTTGGTGGGCACGCTGCACAAAGGATGTGCAGCGTGCCCACACACACACGTACACACACGCGCACGCACACACATAGTGCACGGTGTATACTGACAGACAACATGCAGTTTCCCTTTTTGAGCTTATCTCCACCCCCCACCCCCCCCACCCCACCTAGGGCTACACATGCATAATGTTTAAATCCCTCCAAAAAGCGAGTGCTTGTCTGAACCACGCCACACCAGTCAGCATCCACTGCATTCGCCGCATTGTCGATTTGGCTCTTCGTCGCTCTCCTCCAAAACAGAACAGAAGCCCCAAAGCGTGTAGCGCTCTGCCATGCAACTCGGAGAACATTGTTCCTTAGCACATTAAAAGCCCGCTTAAGCTCACGTTCACTACGAATACGGTGCAGCAGCATCAGAGGAAGGAATGCAGCTGAAAAGGATGGGGTTTTTTTGGGGGGGGGGGGAGTCAACTGTAAGCATATCTACTGAACAGAAAACGTGGGACGGCCATGGATCACAATGGTACAGAAGACTAGCGCACCGGAGTCCACATAGTGGAGAGTTCAGATGGACAGTCCGAAGTGAATTCTCTTGTTAACCGCTTGAGGATGACGATGGCAAGGGCCGTGATTGTAGAGTCACTGAGATTGACTCGAATAAACGTTGGGTCACTGAGACCATCTAGCCAGACCATATAAAACTGTAAACAGTGTTGATACCCGTGCACCAAAACCCCTTCAGTTTTTGGATTTGACAGAAGCAGCATCTTCTCACTCCCAGTGGCCGTGCTGGATTAGTCAAACTACATCCTTTAGGAATCGAAGGCGCGATCCTCGCAGATCTCCAGAGCAGCTTTAGTTGCACCACCCAACACTTCCACATTAGCATCGATCCAAGGAATCACATTGCCGGGCATGTAAGCGGAGCAGTTGGCCATGCCCATGATGTCCACTGGTCGCAGTACCCGGTCCCACATGTTGAACTGGCTCAGCTCACCCACAAAAGCCTGGGTGGCATCGAAGCGGCCTCCTACTATGTCCTGCAGCGAGAAACCAAGCATTAGGGTTTGTGACACAATGTGGGTTTTCAGCAATTATAGGTCCCCCCCCCCTTTTCTCCGCCAACTATATCTGGCCAATTCCCCCACTCTTCCGAGCTGTCCCGGTCGCTGCTCCACCCTCTCTACCTATCCGGGGAGGGCTGCAGACTACCACATGCCTCCTCTGATACATGTGGAGTCGCCAGCCGCTTCTTTTCACCTGACAGTGAGGAATGTCACGAGGGGGACGTAGCGTGTGGGAGGATCACGCTATTCCCCCCAGTTCCCCCTCCCCCCCGAACAGGCGCCCCGACTGACCAGAGGAGGCGCTAGTGCAGTGACCAGGACACACACCCACATCCGGCTTCCCACCCGCAGTCACGGCCAATTGTGTCTGTAGGGACGCCCGACCAAGCCGAAGGTAACACAGGGATTCAAACCGGCAATCCCTGTGTTGGTAGGCAACGGAATAGACCGCCACGCTACCCAGACGCCCGACATAGGTTTTTAATTTAATTAATCAAACGTAACATACTTCATTATACTATGTTGGAAATGCTGGGGGCGGGGGGGGCAGTCAGTTCTGCAGCACACTGCAAACTAGGATGGTCACAAGTTGCACTTGCCAAGTCTCCAGTTGAGTTTCAAAACAAAACTGCACAAATCAAACATATTCAGCCAAGTCGGTGCACAGTTTCAAGAAAGTCAGGTTGGGTCTTTGCAAAAGTCAAGCACACAGACAGTGTCACAGCACACAGACAGTCACAGCACACAGACAGTCACAGCACACAGACAGTGTCACAGCACACAGACAGTCACAGCACACAGACAGTGTCACAGCACACAGACAGTGTCACAGCACACAGACAGAGTCACAGCACACAGACAGTCACAGCACACAGACAGAGTCACAGCACACAGACAGAGTCACAGCACACAGACAGTGTCACAGCACACAGACAGAGTCACAGCACACAGACAGTCACAGCACACAAACAGTCACAGACACAGAGAGTCACAGCACACAGACAGTCTCAGCACACAGACAGTCTCAGCACACAGACAGTCTCAGCACACAGACAGTCTCAGCACACAGACAGTCTCAGCACACAGACAGTCACAGCACACAGACAGAGTCACAGCACACAGACAGTCACAGCACACAGACAGAGTCACAGCACACAGACAGTCACAGCACACAGACAGAGTCACAGCACACAGACAGAGTCACAGCACACAGACAGTCACAGCACACAGACAGTCACAGCACACAGACAGAGTCACAGCACACAGACAGTAACAGCACACAGACAGTCACAGCACACAGACAGTCACAGCACACAGAGAGTCACAGCACACAGACAGTCACAGCACACAGACAGTCTCAGCACACAGACAGTCTCAGCACACAGACAGAGTCACAGCACACAGACAGAGTCACAGCACACAGACAGAGTCACAGCACACAGACAGAGTCACAGCACACAGACAGAGTCACAGCACACAGACAGTCACAGCACACAAACAGTCACAGCACACAGACAGAGTCACAGCACACAGACAGAGTCACAGCACACAGACAGTCACAGCACACAGACAGTAACAGCACACAAACAGTCACAGCACACAGACAGAGTCACAGCACACAGACAGTCACAGCACACAAACAGTCACAGCACACAGACAGTCACAGCACACAGACAGTCACAGCACACAAACAGTCACAGCACACAGACAGTCACAGCACACAGACAGTAACAGCACACAGACAGTCACAGCACACAGACAGTCACAGCACACAGACAGTCACAGCACACAGACAGTAACAGCACACAGACAGTCACAGCACAGACAGAGTCACAGCACACAGACAGAGTCACAGCACACAGACAGAGTCACAGCACACAGACAGTAACAGCACACAGACAGTCACAGCACACAGACAGAGTCACAGCACACAGACAGTGTCACAGCACACAGACAGAGTCACAGCACACAGACAGTCACAGCACACAAACAGTCACAGACACAGAGAGTCACAGCACACAGACAGTCTCAGCACACAGACAGAGTCACAGCACACAGACAGTCTCAGCACACAGACAGTCTCAGCACACAGACAGTCTCAGCACACAGACAGAGTCACAGCACACAGACAGAGTCACAGCACACAGACAGTCACAGCACACAAACAGTCACAGCACACAGACAGAGTCACAGCACACAGACAGAGTCACAGCACACAGACAGTAACAGCACACAGACAGTCACAGCACACAGACAGTCACAGCACACAGAGAGTCACAGCACACAGACAGTCACAGCACACAGACAGTCTCAGCACACAGACAGTCTCAGCACACAGACAGAGTCACAGCACACAGACAGAGTCACAGCACACAGACAGAGTCACAGCACACAGACAGAGTCACAGCACACAGACAGAGTCACAGCACACAGACAGTCACAGCACACAAACAGTCACAGCACACAGACAGAGTCACAGCACACAGACAGTAACAGCACACAGACAGTCACAGCACACAGACAGTCACAGCACACAGACAGTCACAGCACACAGACAGTAACAGCACACAGACAGTCACAGCACAGACAGAGTCACAGCACACAGACAGAGTCACAGCACACAGACAGAGTCACAGCACACAGACAGTCACAGCACACAGACAGTCACAGCACACAGACAGTCACAGCACACAGACAGAGTCTCAGCACACAGACAGTCACAGCACACAGACAGTCACAGCACACAGACAGTCACAGCACACAGACAGTAACAGCACACAGACAGTCACAGCACAGACAGAGTCACAGCACACAGACAGAGTCACAGCACACAGACAGAGTCACAGCACACAGACAGTAACAGCACACAGACAGTCACAGCACACAGACAGAGTCACAGCACACAGACAGTGTCACAGCACACAGACAGAGTCACAGCACACAGACAGTCACAGCACACAAACAGTCACAGACACAGAGAGTCACAGCACACAGACAGTCTCAGCACACAGACAGAGTCACAGCACACAGACAGTCTCAGCACACAGACAGTCTCAGCACACAGACAGTCTCAGCACACAGACAGTCTCAGCACACAGACAGAGTCACAGCACACAGACAGAGTCACAGCACACAGACAGTCACAGCACACAGACAGAGTCACAGCACACAGACAGTCACAGCACACAGACAGAGTCACAGCACACAGACAGAGTCACAGCACACAGACAGTCACAGCACACAGACAGTCTCAGCACACAGACAGTCACAGCACACAGACAGTCTCAGCACACAGACAGTCACAGCACACAGACAGTCTCAGCACACAGACAGTCTCAGCACACAGACAGTCTCAGCACACAGACAGTCTCAGCACACAGACAGTCACAGCACACAGACAGAGTCACAGCACACAGACAGTCACAGCACACAGACAGTCACAGCACACAGACAGTCACAGCACACAGACAGAGTCACAGCACACAGACAGTCACAGCACACAGACAGAGTCACAGCACACAGACAGAGTCACAGCACACAGACAGTCACAGCACACAGACAGTCACAGCACACAGACAGTCACAGCACACAGAGAGTCACAGCACACAGACAGTCACAGCACACAGACAGTCACAGCACACAGAGAGTCACAGCACACAGACAGTCTCAGCACACAGACAGTCTCAGCACACAGACAGAGTCACAGCACACAGACAGAGTCACAGCACACAGACAGTAACAGCACACAGACAGTCACAGCACACAGACAGTCACAGCACACAGAGAGTCACAGCACACAGACAGTAACAGCACACAGACAGTCACAGCACACAGACAGTAACAGCACACAGACAGTCACAGCACACAGAGAGTCACAGCACACAGACAGTAACAGCACACAGACAGTCACAGCACACAGACAGTCACAGCACACAGACAGTCACAGCACACAGACAGTCACAGCACACAGACAGTCACAGCACACAGACAGTCACAGCACACAGACAGTCACAGCACACAGACAGTCACAGCACACAGACAGTAACAGCACACAGACAGTCACAGCACACAGACAGTAACAGCACACAGACAGTAACAGCACACAGACAGTCACAGCACACAGACAGTCACAGCACACAGACAGAGTCACAGCACACAGACAGTCACAGCACACAGACAGTCACAGCACACAGACAGAGTCACAGCACACAGACAGTAACAGCACACAGACAGTCACAGCACACAGACAGTCACAGCACACAGACAGAGTCACAGCACACAGACAGTAACAGCACACAGACAGTCACAGCACACAGACAGTCACAGCACACAGACAGTCACAGCACACAGACAGTCACAGCACACAGACAGTCACAGCACACAGAGAGTCACAGCACACAGACAGTCACAGCACACAGACAGTAACAGCACACAGACAGTAACAGCACACAGACAGTCACAGCACACAGACAGTAACAGCACACAGACAGTAACAGCACACAGACAGTCACAGCACACAGACAGTCACAGCACACAGACAGTAACAGCACACAGACAGTCACAGCACACAGACAGTCACAGCACACAGACAGAGTCACAGCACACAGACAGTCACAGCACACAGACAGTCACAGCACACAGACAGTAACAGCACACAGACAGTCACAGCACACAGACAGTCACAGCACACAGACAGTCACAGCACACAGACAGTCACAGCACACAGACAGAGTCACAGCACACAGACAGTAACAGCACACAGACAGTCACAGCACACAGACAGTCACAGCACACAGACAGTCACAGCACACAGACAGTCACAGCACACAGACAGTCACAGCACACAGAGAGTCACAGCACACAGACAGTCACAGCACACAGACAGTAACAGCACACAGACAGTAACAGCACACAGACAGTCACAGCACACAGACAGTAACAGCACACAGACAGTAACAGCACACAGACAGTCACAGCACACAGACAGTCACAGCACACAGACAGTAACAGCACACAGACAGTCACAGCACACAGACAGTCACAGCACACAGACAGAGTCACAGCACACAGACAGTCACAGCACACAGACAGTCACAGCACACAGACAGAGTCACAGCACACAGACAGTCACAGCACACAGACAGTCACAGCACACAGACAGAGTCACAGCACACAGACAGTCACAGCACACAGACAGTCACAGCACACAGACAGTCACAGCACACAGACAGAGTCACAGCACACAGACAGTAACAGCACACAGACAGTCACAGCACACAGACAGTCTCAGCACACAGACAGTCACAGCACACAGACAGTCACAGCACACAGACAGTCTCAGCACACAGAAAGAGTCACAGCACACAGACAGTCACAGCACACAGACAGTCTCAGCACACAGAAAGAGTCACAGCACACAGACAGTAACAGCACACAGACAGTCACAGCACACAGACAGTCTCAGCACACAGACAGAGTCACAGCACACAGACAGTCACAGCACACAGACAGTCTCAGCACACAGAAAGAGTCACAGCACACAGACAGAGTCACAGCACACAGACAGAGTCACAGACACAGACAGAGTCACAGACACAGACAGATTCACAGCACACAGACAGTGAATACACAACAAGACTGGTAAGGCTGCTGGTTTCCACAGAGAAACAGGGCAATGCCGCGGAAACGCTTGTCAAAAAGCGATGGCGTGGTGCCTCCAGCTTTTTGGGATCATGTGACGTGTTTCCCAGTCACACGGGATAACATGTTTAGCCCATGTTTAAACCCCACAGAGCTTCATGAAAACAAAGGAGACCTTCATGTGGTGTTCGGTGTATTTGTGTCGACACATCACATTAAAATATGGATAAACAGCAGCAGTGACAAGGATTCTGAAAACGGTTATGCGCCTCTCTTTTGAGATTACAGTTATGTAAGCGCCTCGCTAACTGCATATTACTTTGCCTCAACTTTGTAAAACTGGATCATTCTTAACATAGAAAATATCCGCCCTGTGCATATTCTCCGGTATAATTGTGTGGTATTCAGCTTTATCGATGTTATTTAATGAAATAAGATAAAGTCATGGGGTGCATCTCCTTCTAATGTTCTGGACCGGACGTGTCTCTGATTCTCTACTGACAACTATTCCCACGACGTGGGTCCCAAAATAATGAGCAGCGGGTTATAAAGGTGAATACATGTATATACGGAATGGCAATTAGTCCAGTGAATTTCAGTTTTTTTTTTTCCTCAAGGTTTTACTGACAAGGTGCCACATCCAAACATATAGTATCGCCCCGCGGGCTGCGTCATTTCAGAGTGAGAGAAAAACAGCGAGGTGTTAACGCTTTAATTTAAATTTAATCTGGTATTTCTAAGAAGCGACAGACAAGTGGCGGGATACCCTGACAGACTGATGCCTAGTCCACACGTACATGAGTATTATTGAAAACGTGACTTTTTGTTTGCTTTGGATTGGAGTTGAAGTGTTGAAGTGGTGGACAGGGTACCCAGGGAGGAGAGAGTGGTGATTGGAGCGGACTTCAGTGGACATGTTGGTGAAGGGAACAGAGGTGATGAGGAGGTGATGGGCAGGTGTGGTGTCAAGGAGAGGAATGTGGAAGGACAGATGGTGGTGGATTTTGTGAAAAGGATGGAAATGGCTGTGGTGAATACATATTTCAAGAAGACGGAGGAACACAGGGTGATGTACAAGAGTGGAGGAAAGCGCACACAGGTGGGCTATATCTTATGTAGGAGGCACGATCTGAAAGGGATTGGAGACTGCAAGGTGGTGACAGGGGAGAACGTAGCTAAGCAGCATCGGATGGTGGTCTGTAGGATGACTTTGGAGACCAAGAAGAAGAAGCGAGTGAAGGCAGAGCCGAGGATCAAATGGTGGAAGTTGAAGAAGGAAGACTGTTGTGTGGAGTTCAGGCAGGAGTTAAGACAGGCACTGGGTGGTAGTGAAGAGTTGCCAGATGGCTGGACAACCACTGCAGAAATAGTGAGGGAGACAGCTAGGAAGGTACTTGGTGTGTCATCAGGACAGAGGAAGGAAGACAAGGAGACTTGGTGGTGGAATGAGGAAGTACTGCAAAGTATACAGTGGAAGAGGTTGGCAAAGAAGAAGTGGGATAGTCAGAGAGATGAAGAAAGTAGACAGGAGTACAAGGAGATGCAGCGTAAAGTGAAGAGAGAGGTGGCAAAGGAAAAGGTGGAGGGTGAGTTGTATGACAGGTTAGACACTATGGATTGGCTAGACAGAGGGACCAAGCTGCGAAGGATGTGCAGCAGCTAAGGGTCATTAAGGCTAGAGATGGAAATGTGCTGACAAGCGAGGACAGTGATATGAGATGATGGAAGGAATACTTTGAGGGGCTGATGAATGAAGAAAATGAGAGAGAGAAGGTTGGATGATGTAGGGATAGTGAATCAGGAAGTGCAGTGGATTAGCAAGGAGGAAGTGAAGGCAGCTATGAAGAGGACGAAGCTATGCAGGAGGACAGGATTAGGAAGGAGTATATTAGAGGGACAGCTCAGGTTGGATGGTTTGGAGACAAAGCAAGAGAGGCAAGATTGAGATGGTGTGGACATGTGTGGGGGAGAGATGCTGGGTATACTGGGAGAAGGATGCTGAATATGGAGCAGCCAGTGAAGAGGAGAAGAGGAAGGCCAAAGAGGAGGTTTATGGATGTGGTGAGGGAGGACATGCAGGTGGCTGGTGTGACAGAGGAAGATGCAGAGGACAGGAAGAGATGGAAACGGATGAGCCGCTGTGGCGCCCCCTAACGGGAGCAGCCGAAAGTAGTAGTAGTATTAGTATTAGTATTAGTAGTAGTAGTAGTAGTAGTAGTAGTAGTGCTTGTGTGACGGGATTTATTTTTTGTTTTTTTTAGAACAAAGGAGGAAAAACTCCCATTTTCAAAAATACCCATCCAGTCACCCAAGTTTGTCCACCAGGGGAGTGTTTGTGCAGAACACATAGTGTCCTTCTGTGTTTTCTTCCCACCGTCAAAGTCTCATATTCAGTTTGATAATCGGGTTACCGACCAGAGTTGTTGGGGTAAAGCGTCTCACTGATGAATTAGTCAAACATAAAGTTTATCTAGCTCACTACGATACACACCGTCTTCTGTTTGGCGGAGAAAAACAATAATTGCAGAACTAATGGGCTGAAGAACCAGACTGGGTGAACTGGGCAAATCTAAAGTTTGTGTAGCATATCAGAGCACACACGAGCTGCAGAGGACGCCAGAAGACTCCTGGGCAGACTCTCTCAATCTGTCTTCTTTTCTCTTACACCAGTCACTTTTTCTTCTTGTTTTTAGTAATTAATTCATTTTTCCCTCCTGGCAATTGATATTAGATTAAAAAAGAAAAGGTGAGGAAACACACGTATATATTTGCAAAAACAGTTGTTGATTTCAATTCTTAGACAAGTTGTGTGTGTCAAGTCAAAGCCAAGTCTCAAGTCGAAATTGAGTCGAGTCTTTCTCGATGTATCTATCGGTGGACAGGCCCTTTCAAACCGACGCAAGTACTGTTAAATACTCTCTAATTTGATTTTACATGCAGCGTTGCAGCACCGAGCCACACAGCTTCCCTTGAATCCCTAATCTCACGTAGTGCCAATTACCTGCCTCTCGCCGGGGATTAAACGTACAGCATCACTGTACATATCCGTAGTGTATAACGTGCCGTCATGAATGGCGGAGCCACCGTCTCCTAGTACGGGTAGCGGTGCTGTTCTGAGTTACGTCATTCAGGGTATTACTCAAAGGGCTATAATAGCGTGAGAAGAGCCCCATCCGTCTGCTCTCCCCTGCTCCCTGTTCTCTGCTCTGAGCACCCGGCTTTGGACTTCAGGGAGAACACACACACGCACAAAGACACACAAACTCACACACACACACTCACGCTCCGCCAACCTTACCTGCTCTTGCCCGAGGATGATCACCCCTCCAGGTTTAATTGGGTGCCAGGGGGCTAGGTTGTCACCTGTGCCCAGACGCTCCCCGTCCTGGTAGGCTTCCCAGAAGCCATCCCTAGTTGTCCAGGTGATGCAGATGTGGTGCCAGCGCCCGTCACTTACAGATAGCGGCAACTGGGCCACCTGGCCAGAGGGGCGAGAGGTGGGGGATGAGAGACGAGGTCGGCGGTGAGAGGGGCCAAAGGAAAGGGAAAAGGACAGGGGGAGGTGTAAATAGGGGCAAGAGGGCATGGGAAGACTCGAGAAAGGGTTTCTCGTTTCTGCGGCGCATCGCAAACTAGGACAGCAATTAGATGGGTGCGTGCTTCAAAGAAGCCGCGCTCTGCAGAGGATTCTTCAGATGAGCCAGTGTGACATATAAAATTTAGATTACCCAGGTGAAATGGAGGCATCCTTCACAGCAGTAGGTGGCTAACAGCAAAACAGGGTCTCAGTGTGCTTTAGTGCTTTGTTCACCGATCAAAGCAAAACAAGCGGTTCCTTTGTCAAGCCGCTGCAATGACATCACGGTCCACAGAGGATGAAGCGCAACACAGGAGACTGTGGATGTACAACTCATTAGCTCATCATGTTGAGCTCACAAAATTACTGCACAATAATTACCGTCTCGGCTAAGTTGCTCTAGTCACGCAGGGTAACAGAACGATAGGAAGAGTCGCCTGCGATGAAACAGAATTTAATGCGAATCCCAGGAACCATTGATCTGTTTAACGTTTCTAGGGGGCATCTTTGGCCCGTGACAACATGGAACCAAAGGGGGCTGTCATGATCCAGACTGTCAGGAGGACTACTGAGGCAAGACCACTGACTGCCATTAGAAGTCATAACATTTATCAGCCCGAAAGACACGATAAATTCTTGTAGAGTTTTTTTTTTAATCTTAATTTTTTTCTTTTTTCTATTTCCCACCCAACTTCCGAGCCGTCCCGGTCGCTGCTCCGCCCCTCTGCCGATCCGGGGAGGGCTGCAGACTACTACATGCCTCCTCCCATACATGTGGAATCACCAGCCACTTCTTTTCACCTGACAGTGAGGAGTTTCACCAGGGGGACATAGTGCGTGGGAGGATCACGCTATTCCCCCCCAGTCCCCCCCTGAACAGGTGCCCCGACTGACCAGAAGAGGCGCTAGTGCAGCGACCAGGATGCATACCCACACCCGGCTTCCCACCCGCAGACACGGCCAATTGTGTCTGTAGGGACGCCTGACCAAGCCGGAGGCAACACGGGGATTCGAACCCCTGATTCCCGTGTTGGTAGGCAACGGAATAGACCGCCACGCCACCTGGATGCCCAATTAATTTCTTGAATCTTTTCAGGATAAATAGCTCAATACCGGAACATCTTAACTGTCGGGAATGTTGTGGTATGGCCACCAGTTATCACTTATATAATCAGAATTGACCCCCTCCTCAAGATATCTGGGAAAATTTCAAACACGACTTTCATTCACGGTGGATAGGGCATTTTATAATAAAATTCTTTATCGCTGCCGGGCAAGTTCTGGCTCACAGTCAAGTCGTCCACACACACAGTGTGTGTGTAAAGTATGCATGGTGCAGTGGAAGTATTGATAAAACTGATCAATACTGATCAATACTGAGCTTGCTTCTCAGATAGCGAGCCAGCTAGAAACCAAACATCACAACTGTGTAACATTTCAGCACAGTAATCCTCGTAGAATTAGTTGTCATCTTTCTAAATTCTGCATTTGCAGCGTGCTGGACCAGATTTGCAGCTTTTCAGATTACAGCTGCATGAATGCCTAAATAACACAGCGTTGACGTAGGCCCCTTCGACAAGACCAGCTGAACGTGTTGCAGATAATAACCCCTGCAGACATGTCTGGTCTGAAAACCTGGACTATCTCGGACATCATAAATTGATGGGGGAGGAAATTTACATTTGCCGAGATACCAAAATGATGCAATCAAATCGTCTGAAAAGAAATAAAAAGTTCATTGTTGTTAGCCGAGGTTTCAAGGACAAGCCCGTCTTGCTGAAAATCGTTCCGTTTTACACCATCGTCCTTTTCTGTGTAACTGTCCTCCAGGAGGACATGTCCACAATGGTGCAGTATTGTTAGGAAAAGCGGTCGTGTCTTTCTGCATGCTCGGTAACCCAGGTGAGGAAATCACACAGACAGTTGAATCAGTTCATCTGGGCACAACGTTTAGTGGGGGAAAAGCTTCATCACTCATCTAGGTGACCGCTTCAGTCTCAGCTGGAAAATGTGGACGCCCAGGATGCCGAACAACATCGGGCAAAGGGACTGCCGATGGAAACTAGCGCGCTAGCTAACTCGCGTACATTTACATTTGTTTTGAATGTTGGTTAATGTGCGTCGGCCCTTCCCAAATACACGTTTCAGCTGACTGCAGGTATCCACACCCTGATCAGAACCAGAACCAGAATCAGAACCAGAATGCTTCTGGGTTGTATTACAGACACTCAGACAAGTGGAAGGGCCAGTCCACTGACCATTAAGTCGGAGTGTCTGACCCTCTGAGGGAGGAGGTGTCAAGTTCGATGGCCACAGGCAGAATTGTCTCCTGTGGCGCATTTCGGCAGAATGAGTCTATCACTAAAAGTAGTCCTGTGCCCGACCAGCACGTCATGGAGCGGGTGGGAGACATTGTCCATGACGGCGCATAACTACAGCAGCGTCCTCCTCTCAGAAACCGCCGCCAGAGAATCCAGTTCCACCCCCTTATAAACAACACAGTGGCATAACAACCGAAACCAACGATCGGTTTCGGCAATGACTACGTGTACTATTCCCAGAGTTGGGAAATAGCTGCAATCACAGCATTGTAAGATGGCGACAGATGTACTCCCCCCCCCCCCCCCGGTGGTTCAGGGGTGGTTGTTCCCTCTTCACACAGATGGCCTCTCTGACTGCATATGAAACCAATTGTTGTTTTCGGTCATTATGCCGGCATAATGGGGGCGGCGGGGGGGGGGGGGGTGATGAAAGGTTTCTCTCAGTAAACGTTGTGTCCAGATGAGCTGACTCAAGTGTCTGTGATGGAGGGCAGTAATGATATGGAGGTAATGATGCCACCTTCTCCACACACAGCCTAATAAAGAGCATGGACGACGCGCCCCAGAGGACCCTGTTACCGCTGTGAGCACATCCGGCACGTGGATGTGCTACATGCAGTAATCATATTCACTGCTTTCGCTCCCTCTCTCACATCATCCCCTGCCCCATTTGCTTCCTCCCGCCCTCGCTCCTTTGCCCCCCCCCCCCCATTTCTTCCAAAACGTCTATCTTTTGCTTCACGCTGTCTTCGGATCTATCTCCGCTCGGCACCCCGTCAACTGCTTTGTTTTTATTTTTTTCCAATTCTCAGTGTGTTTCCTCCCCTGGCCCCCCTTAAATCCTCCTCTCTCCTTGCTTTCCACTCATCTGTTTGACTTACTCACATGTATAATGCATAGTGGAGCGAAAGCTGCAAAGAGAACCGCCTTTGCTAATAACGCCCAACGTAAACATGAAGCGGGGGAGGGAAAAATATCCCCTTCGTTGTGGATTCTGGCCAATAATCGTCCTCTAATCCCTGGTACCATACTGAAGAAGCCCGTGTGTCATCGCAAAGAGGAAAAGGCGATTAGCCCCGCTCATGCACACTCACTCCCAAAGCAGTTTTTCTTTCGCTGAAGAGAAAATGGCAACATATACTTTTCCATCAATCCTACTTTCTTTCGGTTTTGGTTTGAGTTGCCTTGTTTCAGAAAGGCTTAGTAGAGCACAGGGACCTGCCAGTGTGGTGAGGTCACACTCCCAATGGCAAGAGGTCACACTCCCAATGACAAGAGGTCACACTCCCAATGACAAGAGGTCACACTCCCAATGGCAAGAGGTCACACTCCCAATGACAAGAGGTCACACTCCCAATGGCAAGAGGTCACACTCCCAATGGCAAGAGGTCACACTCCCAATGACAAGAGGTCACACTCCCAATGGCAAGAGGTCACACTCCCAATGACAAGAGGTCACACTCCCAATGGCAAGAGGTCACACTCCCAATGGCAAGAGGTCACACTCCCAATGACAAGAGGTCACACTCCCAATGGCAAGAGGTCACACTCCCAATGGCAAGAGGTCACACTCCCAATGACAAGAGGTCACACTCCCAATGGCAAGAGGTCACACTCCCAATGGCAAGAGGTCACACTCCCAATGGCAAGAGGTCACACTCCCAATGGCCCTTTTTCTCCCCAATTGTACCCGGCCAGTTACCCCACTCTTCGAAGCCGCCCCGGTTGCTGCTCCACCCCCTCTGCCGATCCGGGGAGGGCTGCAGACTACCACATGCCTCCTCCGACACATGTGGAGTCACCAGCCGCTTCTTTTCACCTGACAGTGAGGAGTTTCACCAGGGGGACGTAGCGCGTGGGAGGATCACGCTATTCCCCCCCAGCCCCCGAACAGGCGCCCCGACCCACCAGAGGTGGCACTAGTGCAGCGTCCAGAACACACAGCCACATCCAGCTTCCCACCTGCAGACACGGCCAGTTGTGTCTGTAGGGATGCCCAACCAAACTGGAGGTAACACGGGGATTCGAACCAGCGATCCCGATGTTGGATAGGATAGTCTTATTTTTGTAGTTTTTACTGTTTAATGTGTGTGGAATATGCAATGAAATATAACGTTTACGGGGTTTAACAGAAACTAGATGCAACCGGTGGTTCATTAACCCCCCACCCCCACCCCCCCGTTCTGCAACCCACCCTTCAGACAAGCGTTGTTAATGAGACCATTATCACAGTTTTCCTTGCTACTCGCTGAAGAGTTACAGAAACCAATAAATCAACCCACCTTATCGTTCACGAGCAGCTCGATGGGGTTGTTCCCCCATTCGATGAGCACTATCTCGTTGGCCTGGCCTGGCACGCCGTACGAGAAAGGGGTCCCTATGCCGGGGCTGGCGCTGGACTTGAGCCACATGCACACGGTGAAGGCGTACATCTCCGGCAGACTCTTTTTTATGCGGCCATACAAGTAATTGGTGCGAAGGGGCAGGGACACCTTGAAATCCTCCGGTGACTTGAATGCGTTATTATCTGTGGAGGGAAAAAAAAAGTGATACGGTTATCGTTCAAATCTTCCTTAGATACGATCATGGGACGCACTATTAACGAGAGCAGGGGAGGGATCGACACACTGAAGCGCACACATCCGCGCCACAGAAACCATCACATTAACAGAGAATGGATATTCAATATGGAATACTGAAGCACTAAGCGCCATTGAAGCACGGGTGTAAATAGGTTTGATGCAGTGAATTCCACATCTCTGAATGTTTGAATTTGACCCGTTTGACTGTCTTCTCAGGGAAGCGTACTCATATTTTAAGGGTTTGTAACACACGGGGCTTCTCATACAGGCATTATGATTGCAAAAGAAACAAGAAACAGAATCGATCCCTGAGAGCGTATACGTTTCTTAGGTGTAGGAATTGCACCATAGAAAGATGCTGGCCTGGCCTGAACCTCGGCCGGTGTGTTAATCAGGTTCGTTTGTGGTAACCTATTTCCATCAGCCTTTTGTCACCACTGCAAGCAGCAGCTGCTGCTGGGCAAAATTATTTATTTCCTTGGCAACATGGTCCAGCCAACACAAAATGCAAGGTTGGTGGACTGAATGAGGATGAGGCAACAACACGGAAACAAACTGTTTCCTTGACAACCTTCCGGCCCAGTGCTTTTGTGTGTGCTAGCTAAGCGGATCCATCTTAAACTTTATAGAGCACAATTTATATGAATGAAGCTGGTGGTGATTCAGAGCCGTCCCATCTCCTCTCTCTGTAGCGTCGACGTCTCATAACTTGACTGAACCTCTCATCCTAAGCCCTATAGGCCCTGCAGAGGAGTAAACCCACTGTGGTGGAACAAATGTAGCTTAGGGCGGCATGGTGGGGCAGTGGTTAGTGCATCGCCTCACAGCAAGAAGGCTCTGGGTTCGAGCACCGGGCTAGTCCAACCTTGGGGGGAGGGGGTTGTCCCGGGTCGTCCTCTGTGTGGAGTTTGCATGTTCTCCCCGTGTCTGTGTGGGTTTCCTCCGAGGGCTCTGGTTTCCTCCCACAGTCCAAAGACATCTAGGTCAGGTGAATTGGCCATACTAAAAGGTATGAGTGTGTGTGTGTGTGTGTGGGGGGGGGGGGGGGCTTGCTTTGTGATGGCCTGTGCAGGGTGTCCCCCCCGCCTGCTGCCCAGTGACCAAAAAAAATAAATCTCCATGTACCCCCCTGGTAAGTTGTGCATTTGTTTTGAATATGAGAGTGGGAGCTGTAGTGGTCTACAGCTGTTAGCAGAATACATAAGGCGATGCGGTAATGTACCTCTGGTTGTGGGTATGTGTCCTGTCCGTGTGCCATAAATCGTTTCGTCAATCTTTATGAGGAACCCAACTCGGTGTAAAGCATCTGAAATCATTACATAGCAATATCTAATCGTCACACTGAGTGATTTCATTTGCTTATGTCGGTCATATAGAGGCGTCACAATTAAACTGCGACCGGCCATCGAGTGGAAAAACTCCTCACAGCAGTTTTACATACTTTAATTTATGCAATATGCTGGAATCAGCTGGGACTCAGAGCACTTAGGCCTACAAGAAATATCCATTGTCTGACTGATTCATGAAAGGGGGGAAAAAAACCCTTTGGGGCACGGTACTTCACTTTATTTTGACATCTTTAATCCGGGCTGCACCCTCAAGTGTGGCCATCTCTAACGTTCCTTCAACTAATTAACCACCAATCTTGCTTAGTCCAAGTTTTATTTTCAAGGCTGAGGGGCTTACTCTGAGAGAGGCTCCAAGAAAAAAAAAAATTCTGTAGTGGGATTTTCACTTGCATCATCACAAATGTGCTCTGGGACGGCCTAATTAGTGCTAAATCTGTCGGCGATGGAAAATATGATGCTAAATCTGGCCACCGTCGCACAGAATAATTCCAATTCTTACTTTTCTCCAGCTCGGTGATCCTTTCCAGGAGGGAGTTGAGCGTGTTCTCGGTACGCTGGCGGTGAGCTGCTGTCTCGTTGTATAACTGGCTTTTCTCCTCCTCCAGCTCAGCCACCTTCCGGAGGAGCTGGCTCTCTAGCGCCCCCAGACGCTGCCGCAGCAGCTCACGCAGCTCTGTCGGCAGAGGGGCGAGGGCCGGGATGCCCCCGGTCGACACGTTCGTGCTGGGGAGGCGCAGCTGCTGCTGCTGGAAAAGTAGAGAGAGGACCAAGGCTTGTAAGGACCAGCGGAACGATGGGAGAGAACAGTGTAGACAGAAACAGAAGTCAGCCAGACAGACTGACAAAGAGATAGACGGAGAGAGGGAGAGAGGGAGAGAGGGAGAGGGGGAGAGGGGGAGAGGGAGAGGGAGGACAGGCATCAAGCCTGTTAATCCTCTCCACCCAAACAGGCATTCAGTCACCCGTATTTGAGTTAGACTCATTTCCTTCCCTTTTTAGGTCAGATATCCCTTTTAGCACCCTTGTTTTCAACAGGGTTATGATGAAATGAAGATAAACGTGTCCCAGAGGAGGCATACGATTGGTGACCTGCCAAAACGCCATGTATCGGTGGGGTATTAAAGGTGGACGACACTGACGTCGACCGCTTTGCTTGCACCGGGCCTCGTCACAGATGGGCTTTGAGAAAGGCCCAGTTTGAAGGCCGTGGTGCACCGAGTCCATCACAACACACTCGGAGGTGTTAACACGCTAGTGCTACGTGGATGGCGTCCTGTCATAAGGGCCGTCCTTGGATTGAGACGCTACATGAAAGCGTTGTTCAGTTTACACAGTGTTTCGAGGCACAATGGAGTCATCCGGACATATTTGGCACAACACGACCTCCAAACCATACGACCACGTAGGTGGTTTGTTCCTATCCCGCAAAGCTGCTAATTATGAAGTCCTCGTTTGAGGACGCTTTATTATGGTTCATGCAAAGTGAAGTTGTAAAAGTAGCTTGGGAAGATTTGTGAAGACACCAACAGTCTACAAGATAGTTCTTCCACTCCCCCATCTCTTGGCTCGTCACATTTTGATTGGTGATGAAGGTCAAAGGTCATATGATGACGAGGCACCCGAGACACCAGATTCAATCCGAATGTGCTCAAGATCATGATTAAGGTCCCTGTCACTGGCAGGATATATAGGCCCCTCAAGCAGGACCTCGGGTCAACATTCAAAGCGGGGGCCGTCTGTATAAGTCGGCACAGAGTATTCAGATCTGAGATGGCGTTCAAAACTTTGCCCAGTTTTGCTTCAGCCTGGCCAAAATGCCGAGGCTGTCCGAGGTCCTGCTTGAGGGGCCTATATCCTGCCAGTGACGGGGACCTTAATCATGATCTTGAGCACACTCGGATTGATAGATATTAAAAAAAAGCATTATAATATGGCATCGGCACCCTCACAGCTGCAACAAATCCTTGATTTGAATCGAGGCATTACAGCTTTCAATCAAGGATACTACATGTGGATGAGGAGAGGGAGACGGGCAGGGGGCTGAGCGAGAGATGGATGAGCAGAGAGAGGGGCACTGCAGCATGCACACATACTAACCATGATTGGAAATAAATAGGATTGTTTATCTTTGGAGCTTGACGCATTGGATATATATATATACTTGTTATGATATAAGAAATAAAACCCTTAATGCTGGCAAATAGCCGCCCTTTTGTCTATAGGATTACCTCCACATCTGTTGACTGCAGCCACGTGGAGTCTAATGGATGCACGAGAAGTGAGCTCTTCCTGGACTGAACGAGACCGTCCCCCACCAAAAAACGACCCCGTAGGTGGTTTGTACGAGCAGCTTGTTACGGCCTGTAGTTAGGTTTTAAGCTACCTCCTCGCGGTCCTCTGTGATTATAACCCGTTACTTTCCCTGCAACAATAAGCATCTCCTTCCATAAGCTCTGGTGAGAAGGAATATTAATAAAAGCAGAGTTTAACGTCACATGGAGGTTATAATGTCCACGCTAGCTGACTTTCTAACTTCTGGCTAACGTTAAGTTAGCTCTTATGACGTCATTCACAGGTAAACATACTGCCAATAGCAATCTTGGTTACTACACTAGACGGCCAAACAACACAACGACTACACATCCTATTGTTCTCACGTTGTTTTAAAAACCCACAATGCACAGAGGCGAAAAGCATCCGTGGCATATCTCCCGCCGCCGGTAGGGGGCGCTAATTTAGGAAACGCTCCTGTGGGTCGCATTAGAGGACAGACGACCCGAAGGGACCTTGCTCTCGATGCGTTGATGGCCGGACGAAAACGTCCCTGAAGAGAACCTGCGCAGTTTAACCGTGTTGGTTGGCGCCGGTGCGCCATCAGCTCCATGATGAACCGTTAACGCGACCACCAGAGGAGAACCCTTGGTACCACACGTAGCCCTCTTGATAGGTTATAATGACGCGCATTCCCGATTCAATGAATACTGCACATACACAATGCCCCCCCTCCCCCCTCCCCACCCCACCCCCGCCAATTTCTTATTGATGCTCCTCGCCCGTTGGGGTTTACTGTGCAGCTTTGAGATGGCAGGGATGTGACCTTCTCATTAGGTGACCCTCTAATCTCGGGAGGGGGGGGGGTGCCTCTCTGCAGCCTTGTCACATACGCATAATAAGTATAACTCTGCACGGAGCTGCCTGTTGGTAGTTAGGAGTGTCTAATTAATGGCAAGTTGTGAAGAGCTTGGATGGATCAATACGTTGTCATGACAATGAGCAGTGAAATGGCTTTGGCCCCTGTTCTGTCCCCCAAGAAGCAGCGGATGCTGTGATGCTATTAACCCGGGCCACCTTTGGATTTATTGTTGTGAGAAAAAAAAACAGAAGGTGTAAAACGCAGAACATACCCTCATCTCTACCATCGGCTGTATAGTTCGGATCGGTTTATTTTGACCCGAACGGAACATGATAAGGGGGGGGGGGGTTAGGCGGCGCGTGCCGCCGTCTCACCTCCAAGCTCTCCAGTCGACCCTTGAGGCTCTGCATGGTCTTGCCCAGCTGGTCTATGGTCTCGCCGGGGTCCCGGGGTAGGTCTCCCATGGTGTTTTTGCCGTACTCCTTCCGCCTGGAGCCCTGACCCCGGGACTTGCCCTGCGGCGGCGACTCGTCGGCGGCCGCCTCGCAGCGGGCGAGCTTGGAGTTGAGCTCCTTGATGGTGCCCTGCTGGCTCACGATGGTCTCCTTCTGCTGCAGAATGGTCTCCCGCAGCTGGATGATGGTGTTGCGCAGCTCGTCCTCCGCCGGGCTGCTGCCGCCGCCGCCGCCGCTTTGGACGCGGTTGCCGGCGGGGCCGTACCCGCAGCCGGGCTCCGCGCCGGGCGGGATGGCGTTGCAGACGAAGCGGCTACCTGTGGCATCCTGTGCGCGCAGCGTGCGTCCGCCGACCAGGTAGAGGAGTCCGACGGTAAACGCCAGCATCCCGGGAGGACGCGCGTGCTCGACCGGGAACGGGACTCCTGCAGCAACTAGTTGCAAGGCGTCGGACGTCTCCTCCTTTTGCTCCAAAAAAAATAAGAAATCAACTTTTGTTTTTGTTTCTTTCGGTTTAAAATGAACTCATCTCATCCGTGCACGAGATCGCCGGACAGGAGTCGGGACAGGACTCAGGGTTCAGGGATCGAACCGCGCGTCAGCCAGCCCGGGCCGGTGTGTGTCCGCTTTATCCTAACGGAGACATGTGGTCGACCCCGGAGAGGCGTAGGTGTTCTCCGACCGCGCAGAACTGAAGGAGGCAGCTTTCAGCAGTTTGATGGAGGGGGAAGCAACCAAACCACAGCAAGGAGCAAACTTCCCAGGACGTGGAATGGAGAGAGAGAGAGGGGGAGAGAGAGAGAGAGAGAGAGAGAGAGAGAGAGAGAGAGAGAGAGAGAGAGCCCTCAGGACTCCGCTGCCTTCTCCGCGGGTCCGCTGGTCGTCAGCGACACGGTGCCGAGGCTGCCTGTGCAGATTGATGCGGGGCGCTTCCGCTCAGCGCGCGTCTGTGCGGCCGCTCCGTTGAGCTCGGGCTGACGTCATCACCGCATCCACCAGTCAACGCGTAGTCACGCTTCTGGCATCATGCGCCTCTCTGACGGCCGCAACTTCTCAACAAACAGCCCCTCGCACTCCGGGTAAGACTTCGAAATTATGCCCCACCACCACCCACCCACCACCACCACCCTCCTCCAGTTCAGATCGATGTCAGCCCACCGTTACTTTCACTGCCTGGAATAACGTCGTGTAGCGTCTTTGTTGTTGTTGCGTAATTTGGTGTTAGAAAGTTGGTGTTACGTCATTTACTCATCCCGCAGAAAGATTTGGTTTTTTTTTTCACGTTCCCCCTGAATGGTAGTCATCACCACCCTCCCTAATTCAAGTACATTTATTCTGTTATTGCTCTATCCGGCGGCACGGTGGCGCAGTGGTTAGCAAGAAGGTCCTGGGTTCGAGTCCCGGGGTAGTGCAGCCTTGGGGGTCGTCCCGGGTCGTCCTCTGTGTGGAGTTTGCACGTTCTCCTCGTGTCTGCGTGGGTTTCCTCCCACAGTCCAAAGACATGTGGGTCAAGTGACTCGGCCGCACTAAACTCTCCCTAGGTGTGTGCGCGCGTACGTGTGAGAGTGCGTATGTGCGTGTGAGAGTGCGTATGTGCGTGTGAGAGTGCGTGTGACGGCCTGGCGGCCAAGGGTGTCTCCCCGCCTGCTGCCCAGTGACTGCTGGGATAGGCTCCAGCATCCCCGCAACCCTGAGAGCAGGATAAGCAGGTCACATAATGGATGGATGGATGGCTGGCTGGATGTATCCATCTATTTACTTATTCATTTGCAAACGAGGGATCAAAGACAATATTTGCATGTGATCGTTGCGTCCGTTTGGCCCACTTCCATACGCTCCATTAACCAGCAGCACTGCTTCCCACCTGCATCTTCACAACCCTTCCCACTTCCTGTCAGTGTGACAGGAAAAGGCCATCTATCGCTTGGTCACTCCGAGTTCTGCATCAAGCACTTGACCAAGAGCTCAGTAACAATTACTATTATTATGTTGTTATATATATATAGAAATGTATAGGTTTTTCTTTTGTATCCCCCCCCCCTTTTCTCCCCAACTGTATCCGGCCAATTGCCCCACTCTTCCGAGCCGTCCCGGTCGCTGCTCCACCCCCTCTGCCGATCCGGGGAGGGCTGCAGACTACCACATGTCTCCTCCCATACATGTGGAGTCGCCAGCCGCTTCTTTTCACCTGACAGTGAGGAGCTTCACCAGGGGGGCGTGGCGCCTTGAACAGGCGCCCCGACCGACCAGAGGAGGCGCTAGTGCAGCGACCAGGTCACATACCCGCAACCGGCTTCCCACCCGTAGACACGGCCACTTGTGTCTGTGGGGACACCCGACCAAGCCGGAGGTAACACGGGGAATCGAACCGGCGATCCCCGGCTCGGTAACAATTATGAGCAACGTGACGCGCCGAATTGTAAAGCGTCTCGCGGAACCCACGTTTCACGCCGAGGACGTATGCCGCCCTCTTTTCTGCCCCCGTCCGTCATCCGTCCTCATTCATCTGCGTAAATACCGCGCGCGTTGACAGGTCAGAGATCAAACTGCAAGGAGCAAAAACGCCGGGTTCGGATCCGTTATTCGGACGGAAATTCCGACATCAAGAGATCACTCGGAACCGTCCCAGCCTGCCTTCTTTCATCGACCCCTGGCTTCATGCATATGCAGGCGAGCCGTGCGGAGGGGGGGGGGGGACCAGGACGTGACATTTAGCTCTTGGCTTTTCCTCTCCACCATGCTCAAGCTGCGCCGACAGGTTGAAAACGGTCCGGTCCAGCACGTCACGGCCCCGTGGTCGTGGACACAACGCTCGTCCTCCGCTCTTGCCGCGCAGGAGGTGTCATCATGCGGAAGGGCGAAGCTCTGACGAAAGAGGAAAATACCGGGTTTCCTTTGAGGCGTTACGCAACCCCACATCCACTCCCGTTTGCGTTTAACACGGTTTCAAGAAGCCCCGTCGCCCTGCCCTTTGCCGTCCTCCCTGCGCCTTGTTTGCGAGGCGGCAGCGTCCGATGCAGAAGCAAACATTCATTTCCGGGGATCGCCGGTTCGAATCCCCGTGTTACCTCCGGCTTGCTCGGGCGTCCCTACAGACACAATTGCCCTTGTCTGTGGGTGGGAAGCCGGAGGTGGTTACGTGTCCTGGTGGTCGCTGCACTAGCGCCCCCTCTGGTCGGTCGGGTGCCTGTTTGGGGGGGAGGGGGAACTGGGGGGATAGCGTGACCCTCTCACGCGCTACGTCCCCCTGGTGAAACTCCTCGCTGTCAGGTGAAAAGAGGCGGCTGGCAACGCCACATGTATGGGAGGAGGCGTGTGGTAGTCTGCAGCCCTCCCCCGGATCGGCAGAGGGGGTGGAGCAGCAACCGGTGGGGTAGTTGGCCAGATACAATTAGGGAGAACAGGAGGGAGGGGGGGGGGGGGCAAAAAAACCTTCATTTCCCTTTTTTTTTCAATCCATTTTTATATTTCAAATGAAGATGCAACAGTTTGTCGCTATGACGACGTGGTTCACCGGGAGTGAAACTTAACGGAGAACCTGTTTCTGATGTTTGAGTGGTGCTCGACCTCGTTTGTAGTGCACGTCGCAACATCTATTTGCAATTCATTTTTCCGGGGTTGTTTGAAAAAGCTGGAGACCAAGCACGGGTGTGTTGCCATCTTCTCTGGCAGAAACACTGGTGGGCCAGAAGGTTATGGTGTACTTTATTAAAACGGTGTAAAAAGATGTATTAGTTAGATAAAGGCAACTTTTTTTTTAATGTCAAAACAGAAGGAATCGACAGGGGGGGCGAGAGGTCGGCAGCCGGTAGGCCTCTTGCATGAAATCGTATTTTAAGATGAGCTGCTGAAAGAAAAGTATTGTGGAAACACAAGATCTCTCCGCAGCACGACGCAGAGCGGTCATCCCTCCGTTATACACGCCGCTGTACGTGTTGCATGTGTAGATCTGCCTTATAAACGCTGGTCGGTGGCGTATCTCAGAGTTATAGTCACGCTGAGAGACACAGGAGAATCACGAAAGGCTTTGTTTAGGGCTTCCTATCTCAGATAGCATCCCGATGTGGGCCACTTCAGGCAATGATGCAGCACTGGTGGTCTTCTTCTGGCCCTGACAGAACGGATGTGAGCCTGAAGTGGCCCACATGTATAATAGTAAATATGGCCCACTCACGCCAAATCACATGTGGGCCTTTTTTGGCAAAGATGCGGTGCTCTGGGCAACATGTGATCTGGATGTGACCCTGAAGTGGCCCGTGTGGTAAATGGTGAATATGGCCCAAATATCACAAAACAAATATGGGCCACCTTTGGCAAATATGTGGCACATGCGGCATTGCTATGGCTTGGTTCCGGCTCAGATCTGGCAAACAGGAGCGGACCGCCCAAGTGCCATCGTTCCACGCAGTATGTGGACCAGATGAATTGACGGGTGTGGGACGGGTCCGGCCCACAGCAATATTGCTGTCTGAGATGTGATTTGTCATGATGTGGCCAGGGAGCAGTAGCCTGTCAGAGGACCGTGGACCAGGTCTTGGTTCAGCACAGCTTTCCCAGAGGTTTTTCCAAGTATCTTAATGGCCTTTATGACTCAAAGACGTTTCCTTAAAGGTCCACATGACAGTGGTATATTGCACTCGTATGTTTTCCATCAGGTTTGCTGCAGTACACACCGCTCATCACAGCCAACATCTGCTATCGGTTCTTTGAGTCTTAGTGCTGAATGTCATCCAGCATGCAATGGGGCACACGTTGCCAGGGTTTACAGAGAACAGCCGTTAGAGTCACTTTTAGAAGGTCGGGTCTCGTATGACAGCTCCTCAAGGGGAAGGGATACACCGTTACCATGACAACCCTTTTCAACTCCCCCACCTCCGCCATCCTCCCTCTCCCCCTCCCGTCCCCCGCCCCGGTGAGCGGGGGGATGAGGAGTCGACTGAGGTGAGGAGGGTGGAAGACAGCACAAAAGACCGAGCAGAGATGACAACTTTCACTTCAAAGTCACGGGGCTAAAGTTATTTCCCTTTCATGTTTGGAGTGGTGAGTGACGGGGTGAAGCAACTTTACTTTTTCAAGCGATTTTAGTCAGGGTTAAGAAGTCAGCGGGGACTGGAGGCTCATCCTCCGTGCAGAGGCTGCCATCTCCATTAGCCTTTGTGCCAGCGGGGAGAGGTTCTACACTGGCCACATGACACAAACCAGAATCTTTCATTCGTCCCTCGGTCCGTCAGAAGTATCCAGGAAGGCCCAGAGAGGAATGTTCAGAATCAGAATCAGAGCCAGAGACAGCCCAGATAGCAAAACTGCTGTGGCCCGGACCCGTCCCACACCAGACTTTCATCTTTCTTTCATCCGGCCCACATACCACGTGGAATGATGGCACTTGGACAGTCCGCTCCTGTTTGCCAGATCTGGGCCAGAACCAAGCCATAGCAATGCCGCATGTGCCACATATTTGCCAAAGGTGGCCCATATTGGTTTTGTGATATTTGCGCCATATTCACCATTTACCACACGGGCCACTTCAGGGTCACATCCAGATCACATGTTGCTGAGAGCACCCCATCTTTGCCAAAAAAGGCCCACATTTTATTTGGCATATTTGGGCCATATTTGCTGTTATACATGTGGGCCACTTCAGGCTCACATCCATTGTGTCAGGGCCAGAAGAAGACCACCAGTGCTGCATCATTGCCTGAAGTGGCCCACATGTGGATGCTGTCTGGGGGATGGGTTACATTACAGGCAAGTAATTCAACTTGGCGAGGCGCTCACATAGATCACACGGACCTCGGTCGCATTAAAACCAAACGACAAACAAGTGGTAGATGAGAACTGGGGGTAAGGTGGTGAGATGGAGAATTACACACTTAAGAACTGAAGATGAGGGCATTTTGGAAAATCGGAGCTGTTTGAGATAATATGGAAGTCTTTTTATTGGAGCCTCTCTGCTATTTTCTGAATTGTTTCCTGAATTGCTTTACTTCCCTCGGCTATGTGACTCACAGACTTGCAGGCTGTCTACGTCATGGTGTCTTGTTGTGTGCCTGGTGCTAATGTGAGCAACTCACCAAAGTAAATTTCTCTTAAATCGGTCTTTTAGTCAGACAGATTCTGGAGTGAGTGTGACTGCAGCGATAGGATGCCAGGTAAAGGCAGAAACACATCCACAGAAATGGAAACAAGAATGAGAAACCAAACTACGGCTGTGGAGCAAGTACGGAGTTGAGTATATAAGAAAATTATCATGTAATTGGAGCAAGTGTTACATAAAAGTATTTGAGTGCCGGGCGTCCGGGTAGCGTAGCCTACCAACACAGGGATCGCCGGTTCAAATCCCCGTGTTACCCCCGGCTTGGTCGGGCGTCCCTGTAGACACAGTTGGCCGTTTCTGCGGGTGAGAAGCCGGATGAGGGTATATCTCCCTGGTCGTTGCGCTAGCGCCTCCTCTGGTAGGTCGGGGTGCCTGTTCCGGGGGGAGGGGGAAACTGAGGGGAATAGCGTGATCCTCCCACGCGCTACGTCCCCCTGGTGAAACTCCTCACTGTCAGGTGAAAAGAAGCGGCTGGCGACTCCACATGTATGGGAGGAGGCATGTGGTAGTCTGCAGCCCTCCCCGGATCGGCAGAGGGGGTGGAGCAGAGACGGGGACGGCCTGGAATAGTGGGATAATTGGCCAGATACAATTAGGGAGAAAAAGGGGGAACCCTCCCACCAAAAAAATAAATAAAAGTATTTGAGTGCTATCGTATATCTTGGCGCGGTAGAGGTTTCTGGGATTTTTCTGTCTGGTGGCTGAACCGGTCAATACAGTTTACAAAGTACACAGACTCACTAATGAACTGGACCATCACTTACTCTCATGATGTCTTATGATATCCGCAACCTCAAGTGCCCGCCACCAAGGTTTCCCACTAGTGTTGGGGAAAAAGGGGACATTCTAAAGGGAGGCCCAAGCAACCCAGATAGCAGACACATTTGGGCCTAATCTGGGATACATTTGGTACTTACGGCTCAGTTACGGCACTGGCAACTGTTGTGTGTGCCAGACGTGGCTCAAATGTCATAAGCCGGGCCTGACTTGGGTTACGGCAAGTGTTGTGTGGGCTAGACATGGCCCAAATGTAATGAACCGGGCTTGACTTGGGTTACAGCACATACTATGTGGGCCAGATGTGGCCCAAGTGTGGCTGAGTTGAGGCAGCCACACTCTCCCTGAGTCCACGCCGTCATTCAAGACAGATGTGGGCTGTAAGAGAACCGCAGATGTGGGCCATATTTGGGCCAAAGATTCTTTGCTGTCTGGGAAGGGGAGTCTTCTGATCAGTGAGGTGATGATACAGAGGAATCCGGTGACCGATTAGTGCGTTCCGCCATCTTGGGCCGCCTCTGTTACTGCGTTGGCGAGTTATAGTGAGTCGGTGTGTGCTGCTGATCTGGCAAACAGGAGCGGACCGCCCAAGTGCCGTCATTCCACGCGGTATGTGGACCGGATAAATGTGTCGTGTGTGGGACGGGTCTGGGCCACAGCAATTTTGCTATCTGGTGCCGCTTTACATTTCGGCCAACTGGCCAACTAGAGTTACTGTGGCTAAAAAAAACAACAACAGCATGTCGCTCAGCGCCAAATCACGCCTGCTGCATCTCGCCCTCTGCTCTGCGGTGCGAAGTCACAAGTTGCACCTGTTGAGTGTGAATGCGGCGGTTTCGCGGAGGTTGTCGGCTGCTCGGAGCAGGCTCACATTTTGGAGTAACGGTCACACCATATGAAGCGGTCAGTCATGCAGTGAGTCATACACTGACACACAAGCAGAGAGCCTGACACACACCCCGAGCCTCCAGCCCCCCCACCCGCTGCAGGCCTGTCTGTTCAATATCCTGCTAGTGACCAGGAGCCCTGTGGGTAAGAGAGCAGCTTTGTTCAGAATTTCAGTCACATTCCTTATTATCACCCTCACTCTCACACACACACACACACACAGAGAGAGGTACACACATCCACGAGCACTCACAGAATAGAAATGGGGAAGGTATTATCAGACATGTCCACATCATTGTCCATCCACCCATTATCTCTATACCTGCTTCGGGGTTGTGGGGCACAATACGCCAGTCCCATAATAATTTATCTACACTTTTTTTATGTGTATGTAGAGCCATACACGTGACCAACATGGAGACACACAGCACTAGACAAGAGGGACAACTAGACTCGAACAGACTGAATTTTGTTTTTTTAGCTCTGTCTGGTTTTTCAGATATTGCATTTGCTTATAAATTTTTTTCTTGAAAGATTTGTCTTTTGGCTGGAAAGTGTTCAGGAATCAATCCATCTGATAAGGTCTGCTATTCATTATAACTCTTAAGAACTCCCCCCCCCCCACCACCACCACCACCACCACACACACACACTCCATACAAAATATGAAGATAAAACAGTCGGAGGTGGTGAAACAGACACACCGCTGGCTCAGGACCAGCTTTCAGAAGAGAGCTGGCAGCCTACAGATGCACATACGGCGGCGGTAGTGAGTTTCACCCACATCACACAGCGGACCGGGTGACACACGCAGGCGGAGGTTTGGTTATTATTTCACGATGGGTGCAGGGTCGCTACCTTCCGCAGAAAGCAGGTGATTGGTTTTGTTCAAAAGCGTGCCGATCCCTTTGATGTCGAGCACGGCATCGAACGGGGGCAATCTGGAAAGCCTTCCGAACAAGAACGCCGAGCCACTTGGCTCCCACCGTGTCCAACCCGCAGAAAGCATTGGTGCACCGGGAGGAAACTTCTGAGGGGGGTCAAAGGACACGATCCCATGTGTTGAGCTTGGTGAAGGCCTTGGCTGTGGGGCTGGCTGGGACTCGAGGCATGACAGCATCCACAGTGGACTAGAAGAAAAACCCTCTTCTTGAGGTTTCTTCCAGTTTTGTCCTGAGAAGGTTCCCTCTGCAGAGTTTTTGCAGGCATCAGGAACACTTTATTTGTTGGATACCGTTTCCCCCAGCCCACAGCAGTGCAACACAAAGACAAAAATACATATCCAAGATCTACAAGAACACATATATCCAAACTAAACAAAAAAATCCCTGTCCAAGAAACCGAACGCCAGCCAGGATGACTGTCGGAACTGCCGGTCTGCATGGGCTAGCATTTAGCTTAGCCTGCCCCGCTTCCGCATCCTGTCAGACCGGCCTCAGTGTTTCCTCTTCGGGCGCAGCTCTGGGCAGGGCCTGGGTCCACAGGATGTGACAGACCAAGCTCTCCCAGCCGAACCAGCGGCAGCTCTCGCAGCCATCAAACGAAGACACAACTTAGACGCAGCCGTGGACAAAGACACTGCATGGACAGTGCTGGGTGAGGCTGCCGCAAATGTGAATTCGCGCCGCCATCTTTTTTCTCATCACAGTCAAGAATGTATGCATCAGGCCCAGATAGCATCCGGATGTGGGCCACTTCAGGCAATGATGCGGCACTGGTGGCCTTCTTCTGGCCCTGACACAATGGATGTGAGCCTGAAGTGGCCTACGTGTATAATCGCAAATATGGCCTAAATATGGCAAATCAAATGTGGGCCTTTTTTGGCAAAGATGCTGTGCTCTCGGCAACATGTAATCTTAATGTGACCCTGAAGTGGCCCGTGTGGTAAACGGTGAATATGGCCCAAATATCACGAAACAAATATGGGCCACCTTTGGCAAATATGTAGCACATGTGGCATTGTCATGTCTTGGTTCTGGCCCAGATCTGGCAAACAGGAGCAGACCGCCCAAGTGCCATCATTCCACACAGTATGTGGGCTGGATGAATGTGTCGGGTGTGGAACGGGTCCGGGCCACAGCAATTTTACTATCAAGGGGGGGGGGGGTATCGACCATTGTTGTGTGGCGTAGCCACCGATGTGTCATTGTGTGAGTGTTGAGTCCTCTGGTGTCACAAAGCACGAGCAAATATCTGCATCTCAGTTTGCTTCTCTTGTCACTCATTAATGTGCAAGTGGCCGCATTTTATCACAGCACCCTGCCGTGACTAACCACTAGAGAGCCACAGGGAGCTTTCATGCCTCTCAAGTGTTTGGTCATGTCAGGTCATCTTCTTCAAACGCGTCTTTAGCTTTGCCTCCTGTTCCAAGGGCAGATTTCTTTTTGGCTAAAAGAGCTCGTTCTTCTTGCACAGCGCTGTTAAGGACACCGCGTTCTCTCCTCGTTGCTAATGCGAGTCCATATGCAGCTCGTGGTGACTTGTCAGCGACAGAAAACAAACAGTCCAGCCGGCAGGTTGCCATGTTGTAATGCCCATGCCGCCATGTGGAGCCATCACCTGCCGACATCTAACATGCAGCCATCAGGACGTAGAAGAGTGTGTGTGTGTGTGTGTGTGTGTGTGTGTGTGTATATGTGTGTGTGTGTGGTGCTTCGCCTTGTCAGCTTTTGAACGCTTTAGCAAGAAGATTGCATTAGCTGTCGGGGAGTGTAGTTATCATCGGTTTAAGTGCTGGGTTTCTTTTCTTCCCATTTAGGTGAAATTAAAAGTATTTGGGGGGGTTTACATGGGACGTACTGCACAGCACTGTAGCATCGCAGCAAGAAGGTCCTGGGTTCGAACCCCAGGGCCGTCCTAGGTCCTTTCTGTGTGGAGTTTGCATGTTCTCCCCATGTCCACATGGGTTTCCTCCCACCATCAAAAAGACATGCATGTTAGGGTTAATACTCCTGCCTGTGCCCCTGAGCAAGGCAATGGAAAGAAGAACTGGAGTTGGTCCCCGGGTGCTGCAGCTGCCCACTGCTCCTATACAATACAATGATGGACGGCATGATGGCACAGTGGTTAGCGCGGTTGCCACACAGCAAGAAGGTCCTGGGTTCGAGCCCCGGGGTAGTCCGACCTTGGGGGTCGTCCAACCTTGGGGGTCATCTCGGGTCGTCCTCTGTGTGGAGTTTGCATGTTCTGCCCGTGCCTGCATGGGTTTCCTCCGGGGGCTCCGGTTTCCTCCCACAGTCCGAAGACATGTAGATCAGGTGACTCGGCCGTACTAAATTGCCCCTAGGTATGAGTGTGTGTGTGTGTGTGTGTGTGTGTGTGTGTGTGTGTGTGTGTGTGTGTGTGTGTGTGTGTGTGTGTCGGCCCTGTGTGATGGTCTGGCGGCCTGTCCAGGGTGTCTCCCCGCCTGCCGCCCAATAACTGCTGGGATAGGCTCCAGCATCCCAGCAACCCTGAGAGCAGGATAAGCAGTTCGGATAGTGGGTGGATGGATGGATGGATGGATGGATGGATGGATGGATGGATGGATGGACTACAGTGACAAAATAAAGCAGCTTTCTTCTTTCTAAGTGTTGGCCTGCCCCACCTGCAGGGTAATCATGCAAATGAAACCACCTTGATGTTAAATGACTGGAAAACAATCAATCTCCAAAATACAAAATACTATATATATATAATATATATATACACACACACACACACACACACACACACACATACACTACCGTTCAAAAGTTTGGGATCACCCAAACAATTTTGTGTTTTCCATGAAAAGTCACACTTATTCACCACCATATGTTGTGAAATGAATAGAAAATAGAGTCAAGACATTGACAAGGTTAGAAATAATGATTTGTATTTGAAATAAGATTTTTTTTACATCAAACTTTGCTTTCGTCAAAGAATCCTCCATTTGCAGCAATTACAGCATTGCAGACCTTTGGCATTCTAGCTGTTAATTTGTTGAGGTAATCTGGAGAAATTGCACCCCACGCTTCCAGAAGCAGCTCCCACAAGTTGGATTGGTTGGATGGGCACTTCTTGCGTACCATACGGTCAAGCTGCTCCCACAACAGCTCAATGGGGTTCAGATCTGGTGACTGCGCTGGCCACTCCATTACCGATAGAATACCAGCTGCCTGCTTCTGCTCTAAATAGTTCTTGCACAATTTGGAGGTGTGTTTAGGGTCATTGTCCTGTTGTAGGATGAAATTGGCTCCAATCGAGCGCTGTCCACTGGGTATGGCATGGCGTTGCAAAATGGAGTGATAGCCTTCCTTATTCAGAATCCCTTTTACCCTGTACAAATCTCCCACCTTACCAGCACCAAAGCAACCCCAGACCATCACATTACCTCCACCATGCTTAACAGATGGCGTCAGGCATTCTTCCAGCATCTTTTCATTTGTTCTGCGTCTCACAAACGTTCTTCTTTGTGATCCAAACACCTCAAACTTGGATTCATCCGTCCACAACACTTTTTTCCAGTCTTCCTCTGTCCAATGTCTGTGTTCTTTTGCCCATCTTAATCTTTTTCTTTTATTGGTCAGTCTCAGATATGGCTTTTTCTTTGCCACTCTGCCCTGAAGCCCAGAATCCCGCAGCCGCCTCTTCACTGTAGATGTTGACACTGGTGTTTTGCGGGTACTATTTAATGAAGATGCCAGTTGGGGACCTGTGAGGCGTCTGTTTCTCAAACTAGAGACTCTAATGTACTTATCTTCTTGCTCAGTTGTGCAACGCGGCCTCCCACTTCTTTTTCTGCTCCGGTTAGAGCCTGTTTGTGCTGTCCTCTGAAGGGAGTAGTACACACCGGTGTAGGAAATCTTCAATTTCTTACCAATTTCTCGCATGGAATAGCCTTCATTTCTAAGAACAAGAATAGACTGTCGAGTTTCAGATGAAAGTTCTCTTTTTCTGGCCATTTTGAGCGTTTAATTGACCCCACAAATGTGATGCTCCAGAAACTCAATCTGCTCAAAGGAAGGTCAGTTTTGTAGCTTCTGTAACGAGCTAAACTGTTTTCGGATGTGTGAACATGATTGCACAAGGGTTTTCTAATCATCAATTAGCCTTCTGAGCCAATGAGCAAACACATTGTACCGTTAGAATACTGGAGTGATAGTTGCTTGAAATGGGCCTCTATACACCTATGTAGATATTGCACCAAAAACCAGACATTTGCAGCTAGAATAGTCATTTACCACATTAGCAATGTATAGAGTGTATTTCTTTAAAGTTAAGACTAGTTTAAAGTTATCTTCATTGAAAAGTACAGTGCTTTTCCTTCAAAAATATGGACATTTCAATGTGATCCTAAACTTTTGAACGGTAGTGTATATATATAATATGTATGTATGTATGTATTCCTGATGTTTGTCATGACTTGGAACTGCTTTCAAGTGATGCTGTGTTGTTGTAAGTATTTCAAGGCCCCTGGGTTATAATTTGTGTATTGAAGATCGCCGTTGACGACAACCCGAATTGTTTTGCACAAAGGGTTATATGGAAATCTGATGTTTGCTGCTGGCAAGGAAGCTTTGGAAACACCCTGCGGGGAGTTCAGAGTCTAAAAGTAACTCATGGTCTCTGCAGATGGAGCTGAAACATTGCAGTGTCACCACATCAGAGTTTCTTGCCATATTATCTAGCTCAATAACATCTGTATTCCTCGCATGCTCATCCTGGAATCATATAATCTCTGGACGCCAACCTGCTGACGCCTCAACATATGACGTTTTCATGACAGCGACACTCGGGAGGTGCACCTGGTACAAGGTGTTTATATCCTCTTTCCAACTTGCTAGGGGTTTTCCCATTCTGAAAATGATTTCTGAAAACTTGCCGTCGAGTGACAAGAGAAGAACGGGTCAGCCAACTCCAGACGCGACCTGGTCGGAGGCAGTCGGGGAGACGAGCTATCATTTTTGATATTTTTATGATAACCTCATTTTGGCAGCAGCGGGATTGTTTTAATTTTAGACTGATAGCTTAGCTGTATTTCTGCTATGTTAACACTGAACACTCTCAACACGAGATTTCTAAACACATTTTTACACGTCATGTCCCACACTTTGTTTCTCACACAACGTTCCTCTCAATAAGTGTCATGTCCAGATGAACTGATTCAACTTTCTGTGGTTTCCTTACCTGGGTTATTGAGCATGCAGCAAGACATTTTTACACTTCCTTATTGCCCAAGTGTCTTGTCCACTGTCTCCAGACCATACGGTAGAGGTGGAGGTGGCAGAGTTGAAGATGCCAAGATTTTCATTGGGATTGATGAAGAAGGATAGGATTAGGAACGAGTATATTAGAGGGACAGCTCAGGTTGGACGGTTTGGAGACAAAGCAAGATTGAGATGGTGTGGACATGTGTGGAGGAGAGATGCTGGGTATATTGAGAGAAGGATGCTGAGTATGGAGCTGCCAGGGAAGAGGAGAAGAGGAAGGCCAAAGAGGAGGTTTATGTATGTGGTGAGTAGAGATGTAACGGTATGAAAATTCCATATCGTGATTATAGTGACCAAAGTTATCACGGTTATCAGTATTATCGCGGTATTGTTAAAATGTGCTGAAAATGTTCAAAAAGTGCTGATACACACACAGGAAATCATTTCACCAAGTTTTATTTTGAAAACCACAAATAAAATTAGCAGCACTATGCACTTTTTGTTTGCATAAACATTAAAATAATAAAAATAAATAAAATAATAACATTCCTTATGTAAACATGAAAAAAACCATACAAATGTGCATTAATGATGTCACCATGTGGCCATGAGAGGTAACTGCACTTTTGCACATTGCAAATAAGAAAACAGCAACCAAAAAGACATTTCTTCACATTTTAACAAGCTTTGGATATAATCTGCATTAGGAATGCTGTTTTGGTATAGATAAGCGTACGAAACAGTTTTATTTAGCTCAGTGCTCATGTTGAACATTAGGGTACTGTCACTTTAAGAAGAACGCACATGTCTGTGTACGTGAACCAGGAAGCGTCTAGATTTGTGAGTGTTGGAGTCGGCGGTGATTTTGGAGACTGAAGCTATACAGTTTTCTTACCGTATCTGTAGTAATAACGTGGCAGTAATAGCCAGCCTTAGTTATAGTTCAGGAAATTATTATTTGATTACTCCTGTATGAAGATTTCGCTGTGGAACCGGAATAAATCTTCGTTTTGTTATCTTTTTACACCGGAGTCCTGTGGAGGGTTTTTCCTTGCTTTTCCTTAAGAACGTACTACGCACGAGTAGCTAACTTTAGCCAGTGGCACGAGTAGCTAACTTTAGCCTGTGGCACGAGTAGCTAACTTTAGCCAGTGGCACGAGTAGCTACCTTTAGCCAGTGGCACGAGTAGCTAACTTTAGCCTTTGGCACGAGTAGCTAACTTTAGCCAGTGGGACGAGTAGCTAACATTAGCCAGCGGCACGAGTAGCTAACTTTTGCCAGTGGCACGAGTAGCTAACTTTAGCCAGTGGCACGAGTAGCTAACTTTAGCCAGTGGGACGAGTAGTTAACTTTAGCCAGTGGCACGAGTAGCTAACTTTTGCCAGTGGCACGAGTAGCTAACTTTAGCCAGTGGGACGAGTAGCTAACTTCAGCCAGTGGCACGAGTAGCTAACTTTAGCCAGTGGGACGGGTAGCTAACTTTAGCCAGTGGCACGAGTAACTAACTTTAGCCAGTGGCACGAGTAGCTAACTTTAGCCAGTGGCACGAGTAGCTAACTTCAGCCAGTGGGACGAATAGCTAACTTTATCCAGTGGCACGAGTAGCTAACTTTAGCCAGTGGCATGAGTAGCTAACTTTAGCCAGTGGCACGAGTAGCTAACTTTAGCCAGTGGGACGGGTAGCTAACTTTAGCCAGTGGGACGGGTAGCTAACTTTAGCCAGTGGGACGAGTAGCTAACATTAGCCAGTGGCACGAGTAGCTAACTTTAGCCAGTGGCACGAGTAGCTAACTTTAGCCAGTGGCACGGGTAGCTAACTTTAGCTAGTGGCACGAGTAGCTAACATTAGCCAGTGGCACGGGTAGCTAACTTTAGCCAGTGGCACGAGTAGCTACCTTTAGCCAGTGGGACGAGTAGCTAGATTTAGCCAGTGGCACGAGTAGCTAACTTTAGCCAGTGGCACGAGTAGCTAACCTTAGCCAGTGGCACCGGTAACTAACCTTAGCCAGTGGGATGGGTAGCTAACTTTAGCCAGTGGCACGAGTAGCTAACTTTAGCCAGTGGGACGAGTACCTAACTTTAGCCAGTGGCACGAGTAGCTAACTTTAGCCAGTGGCACGAGTAGCTAACATTAGCCAGTGGCACGAGTAGCTAACTTTAGCCAGTGGCACGGGTAGCTAACTTTAGCCAGTGGCACGGGTAGCTAACTTTAGCCAGTGGCACGAGTAGCTAACTTTAGCCAGTGGCACGGGTAGCTAACCTTAGCCAGTGGGACGGGTAGCTAACTTTAGCCAGTAGGACGAGTAGCTAACATTAGCCAGTGGCACGAGTAGCTAACTTTAGCCAGTGGCACGAGTAGCTAACTTTAGCCAGTGGCACGAGTAGCTAACATTAGCCAGTGGCACGAGTAGCTAACTTTAGCCAGTGGCACGAGTAGCTAACTTTTGCCAGTGGCACGAGTAGCTAACTTTAGCCAGTGGCACGAGTAGCTAACTTTAGTCAGTGGGACGAGTAGCTAACATTAGCCAGTGGGCACGAGTAGCTAACTTTAGCCAGTGGGACGAGTAGCTAACTTTAGCCAGTGGGACGGGTAGCAAACTTTAGCCAGTGGGACGAGTAGCTAACATTAGCCAGTGGCACGAGTAGCTAACTTTAGCCAGTGGCACGAGTAGCTAACTTTAGCCAGTGGGATGGGTAGCTAACTTTAGCCAGTGGGACGAGTAGCTAACTTTAGCCAGTGGCACGAGTAGCTAACTTTAGCCAGTGGCACGAGTAGCTAACTTTAGCCAGTGGGACGGACCGTCGGCCCTCACAAAGAGTAATGTTTGGTAACAGGAAAGCTCAAGTTGACATTACTGACAAGCTATTAGCAAGTTAGACATGCAAACCATGACATTTTCCCCCATTTCGACGTCCCCACATCAGGCATTCAGCTAAAAGTTAACTTACCTTGCATTCGCTGTAAAGTTGTGGATGCTGGTCACGGAGATGACTCGGAAGATTAGAAGTGTTGCCCCCTTTCGCAGCGATTTTCTTTCTGCATGTTCTGCAGACAGGGTAACCATCTTCCATCAGTTTTCCCTCAGCACTCTTACAAAAACCCAAATGCGACCACGCTTCAGACTTAGTCCTCTTAGTAGGCGAAAAAATCTCCCGAGCGCCATCACTGCCTGTGTCTTCCATGTTTCATTGAGGCAAAACAAACCCACGTTGTCTGCTGCGCATGCGCGCCTGCGTCTGAGAGACCATGCTGGACAGTATTTACCATGAGTTTTTCAAAGCGCGGTAATCAAACACGGTTTTAACGATAATTAATCATTAAACCGGTAACCGTTACATCCCTAGTGGTGAGGGAGGACATGCAGGTGGCTGGTGTGACAGAGGAAGATGCAGAAGACAGGAAGAGATGGAAACGGATGATCCGCTGTGGCGCCCCCTAACGGGACCAGCCGAAAGTAGTAGTAGTAGTAGTAGTAGTAGTTGGCCAAGGTGTCTAGTATCAGAAATCACATTATTTCCCCACAAAATGATTCATTTCATTAGAGACCAAGTGACTTCTCTTAGTATGTCTGAACCAGTCTCTTCAGGTGTCCTTGAAACCATCCACTTGCTCTCCAGACATACTTCCTGTCAGGTTCCTCAAAGAAGTATTTGATGTGGTCTGTTCCATCTATCTTACAGATCATTAGTGCCGTAACAACAGATGTTGTCCCAGACTGTTTCAAAAATACATTTGTTTAACTTCTCCTGAAGACGTATTTGTTAAGACACAATAATTTGAGCAATTACGGGCCAATGTCACTGAGAAGTTTCAGTCAGGTGTTAGAACTCATCACTGCACAGAAAGTCCTCCTGAAAGTAATGCATTTCTTTCATGCCTCAGTTTCAGTTTTGCTAGAGCTCACTGCTGTGTTTGATAGTATCGACCATGCTATCCCTCTTGACCTCCTTAAAACTATTTTATCATCTCTGTTTAGTCTCTAAACTGGTTTGAGTCTCATCTTCAAGCTACGACCTCGAGTGTTGAGTGTTGGAAGGTCTTTCTGCTCAAAGAAGCTTTGTGGAGTCGAGGCTGTGTACCCCAGGGGGCTGTGTTAGGTCCATTTCTTTTTTCCTTTTTCAGCTTATATGCTACCTTTTTGGCACATAACACACAAACCTAATCTTGGTTTTCACTGTTGTCCAGATGGTGCACAGTTGTACAATCTGACCTGATAATTTCCATAAAGTTGATGCTATTCATCTCTGTCTTCGGGACCCGTAAAATTGTAAGTCTCTCAGTTATCTGCAGTTTATTGTAAATAAATTGGAAATGCCCATTGCATGCCCTGTCAGTATGCATTTCCTGATCACCTTGGCCCATTATTTATTACTGTTCACACACATTTTAGAAATCTTGGTGTTTAGAGATGATTAGAGCATCCCCTTTTCCACGAAAACCTGGAAACTGTCATCCATGTCCCTTATCATGGCCCGTTTGACCTGATGTAAGACTTTATACTCTGGAATTGGTGGAAAGTCTTTCGCAGTATAAAAAATGTGAGCAACTGTTAGTTTTACAGCTGACTTTAAAATTTATCAATTACGTGTGAGGGACGGCTGGATTCGGCCCCAAGCTACAGGTCTTTAGACTCCATGTGAGCCGGTGTACAGCCTGAGATTCTCAAACGAAACCCTTCTGGTCAATCCAAAATGTAAAGGTAGTTGTTCAGTCAGGGCCCCAAAGTGCTGAAATGACCTACCTGTGAAGGTCAGGTTAGCAGAGTCAGTATTGTTATTTTCCATTATATCAAGATGATGATGATGATGATGATGATATATGTCTTTTTAATTACATTCTTTTTCCCCTAATTCTGTTTTCTTGCTTTATTTGACATTTGTTCTTTTATCCTGTGAAACACTTGTAGTCATAGATAATAGTTAGAAAATTGCTTTTGAAATCTAGTTTATTATTACTATCATTCTGCTGTGACAGAGCCACGAGAGAGTCTCCATGTACAAATTTAATGTGTTTTGCAAGAGACATTTTGCTATTGTTGTGTGTGCAATAAATTAAAATCTTAATGGCATGCTTTAACAAATGTAGTGTAAACTGCATACAGGGAATATTAATTCATAATTCATAACAAGGGGAATAAAAACAGAGTGCTGTTTATGTGCAGAGCCTAGACATAGTTACAAAACTCCCTGACATATTGTCTTATCCGCGTCTCTTTTCTCCGGTTCTGAAGGCAGAATCTAATCCTTTTTTTTTTATCAAATTCAGAAGTCTGTTGCATGGTGAGAACTCGACACCATTAGAGAGATACCATCATTAATTTTCAAAAGCAAAGCACGTGGCGCGGCCAAAATAACTGACCGCTTAAAAGTCACTAAAAAGGTCCGACAGAATCATGACTGCCAACTCTGGCTGTTTGGAGTGAGGCAGGCCATGGGGGAGCGAGCGGGCCCAGCTGTCACAGGTCCTTGTGAGGTTGGTGGGTGTCGGAGCCAGAGGGGCTGGATGGGGCAAGTGCTGCAGCTGGAGGTAGGAGTGTGCAAAACACGAAGGAAGTGGCGGACAAAGGCAATGCTTTCTCAGTGGCGTGAGGGAGGCAGACATCGATTGGACTCAGTCTGAAGCCAGCTGGTCCAGAAGCCTCTGCGGGCCTGTGCAAGCCAAGGGGAAGGCCACAGCAGTGCATTCATCATGGCATCCAGGAGACTACACCAGCTGGATAGACATTCGTTTTCTGTGTTTGTGAATTTTTGCTCTGCACTCCATGATGATGAAACACCCTGGGATTGACCTCCAGGTCTCACATGTTTTATTTAGTCACACTTTTTTTTCTTTCTGTTAAACAGCACTGTGTGAGGCGGGCAACGTTAGCTGATGTAAGCCTCAACAAAAAACAAAAAAACGAAAGTCTGTGCAGCTCAAACCAAACAACTATTTTATCAGGGGGTTTGAATTGTTTGCCAACATTGTTTTGTGTCTAAAGTTTTAACTTTTAGTACAATTTTAGCACAATTTTTGACAGAACCTTATGAAAATTAATGAATGAATAAAGAAAGCAACAAACTGTAGTGTGGCAATCTTTGTTATTTAACAAAGAATTCTCCAGAAAACTCTTGTTTCATAACCACCTTTATCACTGAGCAATCGCTAATGTGGTGCTGAAAAATTCATTTCTGTTTCAGAGCCGAAGCCTTCGCCACGGCTGATGTCTGTGAGGAAAACCAGCCAGAATTCATGAGATCAGGGCGTCTGGGCAGCGTTGCGGTCTATTCCGTTGCGTACCAACACAGGGATCGCCGGTTCAAATCCCGTGTTTGAGGGCTGTGACCCCCAAACTGGGAGAGTGGCTCCAGCAGGTTCCAGGAACAGAAGAGTGCGGTCCTAGGAACGGCTACGATACTGCACAGAGCCCTCAAACTCCCAGGCCTCCCTCTGGTAGAGGACCCAAGCTTGAGGAAGACGACACACCACCTGAAAAAGGTTGAGAGGGATATATATATATATATATATATATATATATATATATATATATCATGTTAATAGAGTTTAGGGTCTTCCCGATTTGAAGCATAATTTTGAGCTGCACACAGACTGGTGTAATTGCTTTTGGCCTTGCTGATCATGAGCAGATCCACTTTGCTTAGGCACACAGACCCTCGATGGCAGCTCAGACATTTGACATCATGAAAAACACGTGTACAGCTCAGTCTTTTTGAAAGGCTCATACACCTTTCTCCTCCAAATTAAAGGGAATAATAGCAGACACAACAGACGTGTCTTGAATCTAGATGAGCTCTCCCTGCTCTGCCTACACGAGGATCAGAAACTTGAGGTACTTTCAGGTTGAAAACCAGCAAAGAAGGCACACCCACATAATGTATAAACACTCCCTGGCCTAGAGGACTGAGCTTGAGGAAGACACACACCACCCGAAAAAGGGTGAGAGGTAGATTTTATTATTATTATTATTATCATCTTCATCATCATCATCATCTAGAGTCTGTAGGCACGGTACAAGATTTTGGTATTGGAAGCGTTCCAGTTTCTGTTTCTGTTTTAGGCCGAGTAGTATTGACCAGTCACGTTTGGGTGGGCGGCGATTTCTACAGGAACATGCTTTGGTTGCATGTTGGTCGAAATGTCGTCTGGACCTAAAACACCTTCAAAAAGTGTCAGAGTTTGTGGACTGTGTGGAGAAACGTTCGACTCATGTCGACTACTTGTGAAACAGTCCGGTTGTAGATGTCGTCTCTAGGCTCCGACTCCATTCTCGCGTCCCAAGTCGGTAATCCGACTGTGAACAATGACGGGTGCACTGAAGAGGAAGTCTTGGTAGGAAACGGAAGCGAGCAGCCAGCAGTCACACCGGATGCTCTGAAATATAGACCGTTACCCCCCCCCAGACGACGATTTAACTCTTGGTTCTGAGATTGGGAAAGACCTCTTTCCGTTTATTCATCAAAAGGAAAAGTTCTGCACGATATTTCTAGAAACTAAAGACACAGCATAGACACCAGCCCTTTTAGACCCTTTTCAAGTCAAAACCAAATGAATCTATGCATGACAAGAAATTCCATTCATCCGTGTGCCTCGAGAACTACCTTGAGCTATAAACAAAAGCAAAGAGATGTGCCTGAGAAAGCCACTTCAGAAGAACAAAGAAGAAAGCAACTTTATTGTGTCCCTGTATCGTTGTTTGGTTGCAATGAAATTGTCTTCTGCATGTAACCCATCCTATTGTATAGGAGCAGTGGGTGGCTGCAGCGCCCGGGGACCACCTCCAGTTCTTCTTTCCACTGCCTTGCTCAGGGGCACAGAAAGGATTATTAACCCTAACATGCATTTCTTTAGCCCTGCGATGGTCTGGCGGCCTGTCCAGGATGTCTCCCCGCCTGCTGCCCAGTGACTGCTGGGATAGGCTCCAGCATCCCCGTGGCCCTGAGTAAGGATAAGCAGTTTGGATAATGGATGAATGGATGAATGAATGAATGCATGTCTTTTTGATGGTGAGGGGAAACCGGAGCACCCGGAGGAAACCCACGCAGACACGGGGAGAACATGCACACTCCACACAGAAAGGACCTGGGACGGCCCGGGGTTCGAACCCAGGATCTTTCTTGCTGTGAGGCAACAGTGCTAACCACTGGGCCACCGTGCTGCCCAGTCAAAACTCCTGAAGCTTTGAAGATGAACGCCAGCCATCACCGTCAGTATCTGCGAGAGCGTGATACTCATGCATACATATGCAGTTTCTGCTTGTGTGCATGGATATCTGTAGTCTGTATATATTCAGTTGTTGTGTGTGTACTGCATATGTGTATCTATATGCCTGTGTCTCTGCTAACATAAACATGACTCCAGCACTCCAAAGTGTCTGAACGTCATGTTGAAACAGCACCTGAGAAGAGTTTAGCAGACGAACAGCCTTCGAGAGGACAGGTTGTTGCACAGTGACAGAATTTGTCTGGGCAAACAGATTCTGGATGTGAACAGATCTGGCTTGGTTTAGCATCATTTGGACAGGCTCACGCCAGACATTGTAATCTGGCTAAGGATTTTGGAGTGTGCACCGCTGTGTTTGCTGCCGGGTTTTAAGTTCTTGCATTTTGCTACCAAACGATGGCATGAAACATAAGACCGAATGCCAGGGATCATCAAACTGTCTGTCTCTCCAAACAACTTGTCAAAACGATCTTTTAAAACTGCAAGAGGTGATTCCTGTAACTCTTAATAGAGGACGCGCGGGCCATAGTTTGTTTGACATTCAACGCCGTTCACGTTGACGGATATTTGCAGAAAATCTCACCCAAAGAATTCTCTTGTTTCAGTTCATGTCACCAGTATATTATTGCTGTTACGCCACGCGAGTTTTTTGTGTTGCCTCAGTGCGTCAAGTTAAACAGGCATCATTAGTGTGAAAGTTGGATGCGGCCACTTCTACTCCCCGAAGGTCCCCTGTCACTTCTCCGCTTCCTTCTCGCTGACTCACAGCCATCCCTCCCCGCCTCTTCTCTGGCCTCTCGCTTCTCCCTCTTTCATCCCTGAGCCACAGGCTTCCTCTGGCTGGGAGAGGATTTGGCGACAACCGGATTTAAGTCAGCTGTGCCACGTGAGAAGCATAGAGCGCAGCATATCACAGGACAGATTTGGGTGGTTTAGCGCAAATGTGCTGTGTGTGACTCCATGTGTTAATTTGTCCGTTTTTGTTATACAAGCTACAGAAATGTGCAAGGAATATTGCAAAGGCGGTGACAAAACTAGCTCACAAATAGGTTGCAGGGTGTTTGATGCTGAAGGCTGTCGATGCTGAATAACAAGTAACAATGGTCTCTAAAGAGATTTTGGAGAGTGCTAAAATTACATTTTTTTCTCCCCAGTTGTATCTGACCAATTCCTCCGAGCCTTCCCGGTCGCTGCTCCACCCCCTCTGCCGATCCGGGGCAGGGCTGCAGACTACCACATGCCTCCTCCCATACATGTGGCGTCGCCAGCCGCTTCTTTTCACCTGACAGTGAGGAGTTTCACCAGGAGGACGTAGCGCGTGGGAGGATCACGCTATTTCCCGCGCACACCCCCCCCCGAACAGGTGCCCCGACCGACCTACCAGAGGAGGCGCTAGTGCAGCGACCAGGACACACAACCACATCCGGCTTCCCACCCGCAGACACGGCCAATTGTGTCTGTAGGGACGCCCGACCAAGCCGGAGGTAACACGGGGATTCGAACCGGCGATCCCTGTGTCGGTAGGCAACGGAATAGACCGCTATGCTACCCGGACGCCTCCTAAAAAAAGTCTAATTTCAGCCCTTTATCTGTACTGAAGGACAACCAACTCTCTCATATGTAAAATGGCATTCATCCTTAGCAGTTTGTCCCTTTTGAGCTTTGTTTTAATCTTTTTTTTTTTGGTTCTCATCTGGTGTGACACGTCCTTGGGTTCCTTGAAAGGTGCTGTATACAACTAAGCTGTTGTTGTTGTTGTTGTTGTTGTAGCTTTCACAAGCATGAATATCACTGAATACAAGTCTTTCTAAAAAGAGACATTCTTGAATGTACTTTGTGGCACAGCCCCGGCTGTGCCTCCAATTATTTCCCTTCTGTTTCCCTTGTGTTTTACTTTCCCCATGTGTCCCCTGTTTTCCCCTATCTGTCTGTGTGTGTGTGTGTGGTGTGGGCATGGCTTCCTTCCCTGGCGCTCTCCAGCTCCCTCCTGATTGGTGGTTCATTCACCCGACCTGCACACCCTGCACACCTGCCCTCCATCACCTCAACAGTAGATCAAAGCAGGTTGAATCAGTCCATGTGATACAACGTCTATTGACAGAATAAACGTTGTATCCAGATGAACTGATTCAACCTGCTTTGATTTTCTTACCTGGGTTATTATTACTCTTACCTGGATTACTGGATTATTATTACTCTTACCTGGATTACTGGATTCTTATTACTCTTACCTGGATCATCAATACTCAACAGTATATCTACTCCCGTTCTACATCCACTCATCTTCAGATCGTTGTTTCCACTAAACCCAGATAGCAAAGAATCTTTGGCCCAAATATGGCCCACTTACGGCCCACATTTGGCCTTGAATGACGGCGTTGACTCGGGGTGAGTGTGGCTGCCTCAGCTATGCCACCCTTGGGCCACATATCGGCCACATCTGGCCCACATAGTATGTGCTGTACCCCAAGTCAGGCCCGGTTCATTACATTTGGACCATGTCTGGCCCACACAACACTTGCCGTAATCCAAGTCAGGCCCGGCTTATGACATTTGGGCCACGTCTGGCCCACACAACAGTTGCCAGTGCCATAACTGAGCCGTAAGTACCAAAAGTGCCGTACTGCAAGAGTACATCTGTCGCCATCTTACAATGCTGAGATTGCAAACATTCCCAAATCCTCTGATAATAGTACACACGGCCATTGAAACTCTCGTTAATGGCCACGCCCATATTTGCATAGGAAACTGATCGTTGGTTTCAGTTGTTGTGCCGCTGTGTTGTTTATAAGGGTGGGGACGCCTGAGGTCCGTTTAGTCTGAAGGGGTCACCGAGATGAGTGGTGAAACGTATCTGTCAGTGAACGTGTTCAGATGAACCGATTCAGTTTCGTGACTTTCTTACCCGGGTTATCGAGCACGCATCAAGACGCACTGCAGCAGCGTATTGGGAGTTGCTCCTCGTGTTGTTGGCGTTACCTGTGTTTACCGTGACTGTGCTTCCAGGATCTCTGCTCTCCGCTCCCCCTGCTTGCCTCACCTGCTCGCTTACTAAACCCCCCCGAACGTATCCTCCGCCAGCCACGCTCACTCCCTCATCCGCCTGTCCTGCTCTGCCTTGCCTGCCTTCCTCACCCCCCCCACCCCCCCCCACCTTTATTCCCACAATTACCCCCTTTTCAAATTACTTATTTGTCTGTCCCTGCATTTGGGTCCTCCTCTACTGATCATAACAGAACACAAGTCTATCTAGAGAGAGACTCTTGAACGATCATTTGGCCTTGGTCTATTCATGTAAAAGGAGTCATGATGGCAGTTTAGTGCAGTCAGTCTCTGGACGGGAAGCCGGCGAGGCCGAGTTGTGTTTCAGCGCTGAGGGAATTAGAAAAGTTGGTGTTGATGGATTGTTGTGAGAGAGCTTTGCAGCAACAGCTGCAAAAAAAAAACCCCATCACAAGCACAAGTGAAGGCAGTGCAAAACAGAAAAACTGAATCCAAATATTGTGCACATTACACATCCTGGGGTGTAGCTGTGTGTGGGCCATGTGACTCCGTGAAAAGTAGTTTTAATTGGCCATTATAAATTCAGCAGTCATGGTGTGACTATGTAAATAAATAGCCTCGCAGCTCTGGTAGGTGTGATCATGCATCTCTCTCTTAACTTGCTCGTTGTACTTCGGAAGCCACCAAAACCCAACAAACTTAACGCCAGGAGACGTTTAAGCACGCTGAATTATTCAGGGAGAGATTTATGCAGTCCAGAGAACAAACTGCAACAGCTGGAGCCTAATTCCTGCCCCTCCATCTCAGCAGGTACACAATTCTTGACCACCATATCCCCCCCCCCCCGTCTCTCTCTCTCTCTCTCTCTCTCTCTCTCTCTCTCTCTCTCTCTCTCTCTCTCTCTCTCTCTCTCTCTCTCGCTCTCTGTCTCTCTCTCTCTCTGTCTTGCTGTCTCTGTCTCGCTCTCTGTCTCTGTCTTACTCTCTCTCTCTGTCTTGCTCTCTCTGTCTTGCTCTCTCTCTCTGTCTTACTCTCTCTCTGTCTTGCTCTCTCTCTGTCTTACTCTCTCTCTCTGTCTTGCTCTCTCTCTGTCTTGCTCTCTCTCTCTGTCTTACTCTCTCTCTGTCTTGCTCTCTCTCTCTCTGTCTTGCTCTCTCTCTGTCTTACTCTTTCTCTCTGTCTTGCTCTCTCTCTGTCTTGCTCTCTCTCTCTGTCTTACTCTCTCTCTCTGTCTTGCTCTCTCTCTGTCTTGCTCTCTCTCTCTGTCTTGCTCTCTCTCTGTCTTGCTCTCTCTCTCTGTCTTGCTCTCTCTCTCTGTCTTGCTCTCTCTCTCTGTCTTGCTCTCTCTCTCTGTCTTGCTCTCTCTCTGTCTTGCTCTCTCTCTCTGTCTTGCTCTCTCTCTGTCTTGCTCTCTCTCTCTCTGTCTTGCTCTCTCTCTGTCTGACTGACTCTCTCTCTCTGTCTTACTCTCTTTCTCTGTCTGACTGACTCTGTCTTGCTCTCTCTCTCTGTCTTGCTCTCTCTCTCTCTCTCTGTCTTACTCTCTCTCTCTTGTCTTGCTCTCTCTCTGTCTTGCTCTCTCTCTGTCTTGCTCTCTCTCTGTCTTTCTCTCTGTCTTACTCTCTCTGTCTTACTCTCTCTCTCTGTCTTGCTCTCTCTCTCTGTCTTACTCTCTCTCTCTGTCTTGCTCTCTCTCTCTCTCTCTCTGTCTTGCTCTCTCTCTATACAGGTTGAGAATATATAAGCTCATCTGTGTGTTTTGAATGGAGTCTGTGTGTGTGTGTGCGCGTGTGTGTGCGTGTATGCGTGTGTGTGAATTGTTGGCATAAAAAACACAGCCACTGGATCAGGCTGCCACAGTGATATAGCATTCCTTTTGTCCTCGTACACTCTGCCTCGCTGTGTGAATCCACATCAGATATTCTTTTAAAGCTGTCTCAAAGGGAAAGCGGGAGGGAGGGTACGTGCTGAGAGCTGACCCACACTACACATGCTCCCTTATCGTCCCTGCTCTAATTTTCTGATTTTACACACACTGTTGCATGTAAACACACACGCACGTGCACACACATGCACACGCACGCACACACATGCACACACACGCACACAGTCATGCTTCGGATGCACACAAACCTCCCCACACGTCTTCATCCGTCACTGCTGAGGCTGTGATCAGCATCTGCTGCACATCTTCCGTATGGTTCGCTTTAATCAGAATCAGAATCATGTTTATTGGCCATGTAGGTTTGCACATAACATGGAATGTGACTCCGGTTTCGCGGCTCTCTCGGTGTACTTAACATGGAATAACAACACGACAACACAAAGATCTTCACATATATACACAAGGCTTGACTTATACAGGTGAAATAAGAGGTGATGAAGTGCAGTGGTGCAGAGAATATATCAGAGATGCTGAAATACATATTAGCAGCTTACTTACACACATGCCTGAGGTAGATGTACATGACAGAGCGTACCAGTATACGTACAATGTACAGTACAGTATATACAACATGGTTTTTGGTTTTATTTGACAGTGTTAAGCGTTCATTTGAATGACAGCCCACGGAAAGGACCTTTTTTTTGGGGGGGGGGGTTCCTCCCTTTTCCTCTCTTTTTCTCCCTAATTGTATCCGGCCAATTACCCCACTCTTCCGAGCCGTCCTGGTCGCTGCTCCACCCCCTCTGCTGATCTGGGGAGGGCTGCAGACGACCACATGCCTCCTCTGATACATGTGGAGTCACCCGCCGCTTCTTTTCACCTGACAGTGAGGAGTTTCACCAGGGGGACGTAGCGCGTGAGAGGATCATGCTATACCCCCAGTTCCCCCTCCCCCTTGAACAGGCGCCCTGACTGACCAGAGGGGGCGCTAGTGCAGTGACCAGGACACATACCCACATCCAGCTTCCCACCTGCAGACACGGCCAATTGTGTCTGTAGGGACGCCCGACCAAGCCGGAGGTAACACGGGGATTTGAACCGATGTTCCCTGTGTTGGTAGGCAACGGAATAGACCGCCACGCTACTCGGACGCCCAGAAACAGTTTTTATATCTGGTTGTTTTGGGGTACAGTGCTCTGTAGCACCTAGCAGAGGGGAGGAGTTGGAACAGGTTGTGACCAGGGAGTGATGGGTCTGCAGTGATGTTGCCTGCCCGTTTCCTTAGTCTGGAGGTGTATAAGTCCTGAATGGAGGGCAGGTTGGCACCATTGATTTTCTCTGCAGACTTAACTGTCCGTTGTAGTCTGTCCCAGTCCTGTTTGGTGACCGAACTGAGCCAGACAGTGATGGATGTGCAGAGGACAGACTGGATTATTGCAGTGTAGGACTTAATCAACAGTTCCTGAGGCAGGTTGAACTTCCTGAGCTGGCGGAGAAAATAAATCCTCTGCTGGGCCTTTTTGATGATTGTGTTTATGTTGGATGCCCACCTGAGGTCCTGGAAGACTGTGGAACCCAGAAATCTGTAGGTTTTCACCATAGACACCGTGCTGTTGAGTATGGTGGGGGGGGGCAGTGTTGGAGGTCACCTCCTGAAGTCCACTGTCATCCCCGCACTTTTGAGTGTGTTCAGCTCCAGGTTGTTACGCCCGCACCAGAGGGCCAGCTGTTCAACCTCCCGTCTATATGCAGTCTCGTCACCATCCCAGATAAGGCCAATGGTGGTTATGACGTCCGCAAATTTCAGGAGTTTAACAAACGAGTCACCTGAGGAGCAGTCATTTGTGTAGAGGGAGAAGAGTAGAGGGGAGAGTACACATCCCTGGGGGGCACCAAAGCTGATTGTCTGGTGCTGGATGGGATTTTCCCCAGCCTCACATGCTGCCTCCGGTCTGTCAGGAAGTTTTTCATCCACTGGCAGATGGGGGCTGGTACAGTGAGCCGGGTGAGTTCGGAGTGGAGGATGTCTGGGACGATGGTGTTGAATGCCGAGCTGAAGTCCACAAACCGGACCCTTGCATCTGTCCCTGGGAATTCAAGGTGTTGGAAGATGTAGTGCGATCCCATGTTGACTGCATCCTCCACTTTGGTCTCACCCGGTCGAACATTGCAGGCACCAGATGATGTGCTGCTCAGTGGAATGACTCCCCACCCTCAGCGGTATCATTTTCACAGCTGTGGTGTCTCTCCCCCACTTTCTTGTTTTTTTTTTTTTGTCCACAAAACCACCTTCCGAACAAATCAGGTAGCTCTGCTCCAATGAGATGATTTTGTGACTGTTTGAGACTCTCAAATTGTCCGGCGTTACATCGCCCCGAGAAAAGTCAAAACACGCGTGAGCTCTGAATAGCTGGAAATAATTAGGTTGGAGCGCTTCTGACTGGGTGAAGCCTTGCTCAGTGTTTTTACCGGATATTGTGGAGTAGTGTGTGATCTCACATGTATATGATACCTTTATGGAGACATCATGTAGGTGCAGGACAACCGAGCCACCTGAAGACTTTGGTTGTGCTGTGGAGGGAGATACATGGTGTGTATAGTTTGACACCGCTGTCTCTCGGCAACCTGATGGTTCAAAACTTTGTCTGTGATATTAGTTACCACGGCATCCAGTTAACGTCCCAGTGTCTCATAAACACTGTTGTGTTTTAGGATAGTGTCTATGTTAGGCTCTATAGTCTGAATGCAGGTCATTTTATCTTTTCATTTCATTCCTCTCAGTTTATAGTGGGGTTTAAATTAATGCACTGTAACTGAAATTGCAATAGCTCCTTGTAGTCAGTCAGTCAACCAACCAACCAACCAACGAACCGACCAACCAATCAATCAATCAATCAATCAATCAATCAATCAATCAATCAATCAATCAATCAATCAAAATACAAAATCTTACCTGCTTCACAACAAAATATTTGAAAAGTACGTACAATAGAAAATAGCTGTACTTCAGAACATACAACTATTCTAAAAGAGTAAATAAGGGGCGTCCAGGTAGAGTGGTGGTCTATTCTGTTGCCTACCAACAAGGGGCTCGCCAGTTTGAATCCCCATGTTACCTCCGGCTTGGTCGGGCGTCCCTACAGACACAATTGGCTGTGTCTGCGGGTGGGAAGCCGGATGTGGGTATGTGTCCTGGTCGCTGCACTAGCGCCTCCTCTGGTCGGTCGGGGCGCCTGTTCGGGGGGGGGGGGATAATAGCGTGCTCCTCCCACGCGCTCCATCCCCCCTGGTGAAACTCCTCACTGTCAGGTGAAAAGAAGCGGCTGGCGACTCCACATGTATGGGAGGAGGCAGCCCTCCCGGGATCGGCAGAGGGGGTGGAGCGGAGACCGGGAAGGCTCGGAAGAGTGGGGTAGTTGGCCGGGTAACAACTGGGGAGAAAAAGGGGGGTGGGGGATAAAACAAAAGAAATGGATTAGAGCTGCCAGCAGATTTCCATACAGCTACTGGGTCGGTATAAAAATGTGTCTGACTGACAGAATCCTGACAGGGGATGGTGAACTACACAATCCCCAGCCGCGATGATTGGTGTGTGTAAGACCTAGTTTACGTCTCTGTCTGTAATGCAAAATTAATGGTACCTGTTCCCTCTTAATATTAAACTCTTGTTTGGCTCCAGTACAAGACAAGATATTCCTGCTGAGCACAACTGGTTTTATCTTGTACCAACGTGGCACTTTAAAGTAAAGACGGCATCAGTCCTGCCTATCAGCACCCTAAGGAGACGCATGTGCAATTATGTTGTATTTGTGCAGCAAAACCTGCGTGTCAATGCATTGTGGGTAAACTCTCGTCTCACTGTTTCTGTGTGTGTGTGTGTGTGTTCATTGTGTATTCGGTGTTCTTGGCATCCCTGTGAAGGCTCATGACTGTTGCATGTCATCGCTGTCGACTTTCACCGTGAGGACTTCTGTGGCGCTGGCTGAGATGGCGGCGGCGGCGGCGGCGGGGGGGGGGGCTGCGTGACAGCCCATTGATGTTCGGAAGATGGGAGGGGGTGATCCTTACTGTGTGTGTGTCTATGGGAGAGTGTGTTTGTGTGGGGGGATTTTTTTTATGGGTGTGTGTTTGTGTGTATGTGTGTGAGAGAATGAGAGAATGAGTTTGAAAGGGGAGAGCCACAGATATAATTTTTTGACAGACAAAGGCTCAGGATGTATCCCTTGTAATTCTTCACAGACTTCAGGAATCAGGAACACTTGATTTGTCATTTCCTTTCATGTACTTGCATACAGCAGTGGCACAGCGGTGCAACACGAAGACAACAACACGTCTAAAAACTACAAGAACTGCAGGAACACACATATCCAATCTAACGCACATATCCAATCTAACACACATATCCAAACTAACACACATATCCAATCTAACGCACATATCCAAACTAACACACATATCCAATCTAACACACATATCCAATCTAACACACATATCCAAACTAACACACATATCCAAACTAACACACATATCCAATCTAACACACATATCCAATCTAACACACATATCCAATCTAACACATCAAAACTGAACAAAAAAACAAAAAACAAATCACTGTCCAAGGGAACGAATGCCAGCCAGGATGGCTGTCGGAACTGCCGGTCTGCATGGGCTAGCAGATAGCTTAGCCTGCCCCACTTGCGCATCCTCTCAGACCGCCCTCGGGCGCAGCTCTAGGCAGGGCTGTGGTCCCTGGGCCCACCGGACGCGGCAGCAAACCAGGCTCCCCCAGCCGATCCAACGCCAGCTGTCCCAGCTGGACACCCTCGACACACCTTCCCGCACTCCACACGACGACGCCAAAAACACAGTCACTGTGAGGCCAGGCCGCCGCCAGGCTGCTGCCAGGCCGCTGCCAGGCCGCCCTCGGCGTTATCGGAACTGCCGGTCTGCATGGGCTAGCGGTTCGCTTAGCCTGCCCTGCTTCCGCGTCCTGTCAGACTGCCCACAGCTCCAGGCAGGGCCGTGGTCCCTGGGTCCGCAGGATGCAACAGACCAAGCTCTCCTAGCTGATCCAGCGCCAGCTCTCCCAGCCATCAAACAAAGACACAAAGTTAGATGCAGCTGTGGACAAAGATGACTGCATGGCCAGTACTGGGTGAGGCCGCTGCAAACGTGAATTCATGCCGCCATCTTCCCACACCGGGTTGAGGCCGCTGCAAACGTGAATTCATGCCGCCATCTTCCCACACCAGGGTGAAGCCGCTGCAAACGTGAATTTGTGCCGCCGTCTTCCCACACCGGGGTGAGGCCGCTGCAAACGTGAATTCGTGCCACCATCTTTCCACACCGGGGTGAGGCCGCTGCAAACGTGAATTCATGCTGCCATCTTCCCACACCGGGGTGAGGCCGCTGCAAACGTGAATTCATGCCGCCATCTTCCCACACCAGGGTGAAGCCGCTGCAAACTTGAATTCATGCCGCCAACTTCCCACACTGGGGTGAGGCCGCTGCAAACGTGAATTCGTGCCGCCATCTTCCCACACCAGGGTGAAGCCGCTGCAAACTTGAATTCGTGCTGCCATCTTCCCACACCGGGGTGAGGCCGCTGCAAACGTGAATTCTTGCCGCCATCTTCCCACACCGGGTTGAGGCCGCTGCAAACGTGAATTCATGCCGCCATCTTCCCACACCGGGTTGAGGCCGCTGCAAACGTGAATTCATGCCGCCATCTTCCCACACCAGGGTGAAGCCGCTGCAAACGTGAATTTGTGCCGCCGTCTTCCCACACCGGGGTGAGGCCGCTGTAAACGTGAATTCGTGCCACCATCTTTCCACACCGGGGTGAGGCCGCTGCAAACGTGAATTCATGCCGCCATCTTCCCACACCAGGGTGAAGCCGCTGCAAACGTGAATTTGTGCCGCCGTCTTCCCACACCGGGGTGAGGCCGCTGCAAACGTGAATTCGTGCCACCATCTTTCCACACCGGGGTGAGGCCGCTGCAAACGTGAATTCATGCTGCCATCTTCCCACACCGGGGTGAGGCCGCTGCAAACGTGAATTCATGCTGCCATCTTCCCACACCGGGGTGAGGCCGCTGCAAACGTGAATTCATGCCGCCATCTTCCCACACCAGGGTGAAGCCGCTGCAAACTTGAATTCATGCCGCCAACTTCCCACACTGGGGTGAGGCCGCTGCAAACGTGAATTCGTGCCGCCATCTTCCCACACCAGGGTGAAGCCGCTGCAAACTTGAATTCGTGCCGCCATCTTCCCACACCGGGGTGAGGCCGCTGCAAACGTGAATTCTTGCCGCCATCTTCCCACACCAGGGTGAGGCCGCTGCAAACGTGAATTCTTGCCGCCATCTTCCCACACTGGGGTGAGGCCGCTGTAAACGTGAATTCATGCCACCATCTTCCCACACTGGGGTGAGGCCGCTGCAAACGTGAATTCATGCCGTCATCTTCCGGGAAGACTTGTTTTAAGACAAATTATCTTCCACCCTTTGTCAGAGTTATCTGTTTTAGCGTAATCCTCAGAGAATTGCTTTTCCCATTCTTATTGTTGTTGTTGGTATTGCGGCAAAGTTGCTTAATCCTTTAATAGAGGAGGAAGAGTTACAGATATCTTCAGCAGATTTGGGGATTCTTTTAAATGTTGAAGTTGCAGATTATATCAGAGAAAGCTGCTGAAGCTCCTTTAGAAAGACACTTTATTTGCCATGGTAAACAAGCGTACAATGAAATGTGTATCTGCATGTAACCCGTCCTATTGTACAGGAGCAGCGGGCAGCTGCAGCACCCGGGGACCAACTCCAGTTCTTCTTCCCATTGCCTTGCTCAGGGGCACAGGCAGGAGTATTAACCCAAACATGCATGTCTTTGATGGTGGGAGGAAACCAGGAGCACCCGGAGGAAATCCACACAGAAAGGACCTGGGACGGCCTGGGGTTCGAACCCAGGACCTTCTCGCTGTGAGGCAGCAGCGCTAACCACCAGTACATGGACTTTAAGCAAGTGTGCTGGAACCTGGCCTGGCAGTACGATACGATATGATGGCCACTGGTGTCACTGTGCCCACTGGACTCCTCCATCCATCCATCATCTAGACCAGCGTTTCTCAAACCTCTCCTGGAGGACCGCTTGTCCTGCACGTTTTAGATCTCTCCCTGCTCCAACACAGCTGATTCAAATGATCAACTCGTCATGAGCTCCCGAGGCTGCCTAATAACAAAACTGACCATTTAAACCAGCTGTGTTGGAGCAGGGAGAGATCTAAAACACGCAGGACAAGCGGTCCTCCAGGAGAGGTTTGAGAAACGCTGATCTAGACCTCCTAAATCCAGATCACCTTCTGCAGTGGACACATCTGCAAATTGTATGGACGCAAAATGTAAACAACCTCGTTTCTGTGCATACTGCTTATCCACTCTCAGAGCCTGCAGCGGGACCCCGTGGCAGACACGTCCCCTAATCTTCACCCTCAAACTACGAAATGTGCTTTCAAGAGGAAGGGCCCGTGGTTCCAGCTAGGTGACTCGTGTTTGGAGTCGGCTGCCGGCGGTGGCGCGTTACCGCCAGCGAGCTGCTGAGACGAGGCCGACGCCGTGGATGCCGGTATAAAAACAAACACTTTAAAATGAGCGCCCGAGCAATCTTCTCCAACCCGAGCTTTGTTGCATTATTAATGGTCGCCCAGAGAGCAGAGAGGAGGTGGAAAAGAGGTGGGGGGGGGGGGACAGAAATGAAAGAAGTGAAGAAAGAAAGGGGGAGAAAAAAGAAGGGGGGAAATGAAAGAGGAGGGGGGGGGAACGAATAAACAGAATGAAGAAGAAAGAAGAGGAAGACTCGGCTCAATTACCCCAAGTGAGTCAACCTCACACAACCTCCCATACCCCACCACACGCGCGCACACACCTCGCAGAGTTTGCATCATGTAAATCCACTTCACCTGAAGCCAGGAGCTATTTAAGTACCCGTGAATTATTCAGAAAACTCCGCAGTCTGCAGTAAAAACACTGCCAAGCGGAGTGTGCCGTGTATCAGCCAGTCCTGTTTCAGTAATTGGCTGATTCTCCAGCTATGAGAACGCCGGTGTACCTGCGTGGGCACCAAAGGGTAAAGGTTTTTTGTTGTTTTTTGTTGTTTTTTTTATTTTTATTTCTCCCTTTCAGCAAAGCAGGCTTAACACCAACATAAATCCATATTGTGGAAATAATCCCCCAATCACATTTCTTTTAATCCTGTCGTAAAAACATGAGGAGTATGAGATTTACTACATCAGGTTTGCCTCCGGGCGGGCCTCGGATGTTCAGCCCTCGTTCACTCCGATCACGATAACCAATTTATCACAGATTTGAAGGCGACAAATGAAGGTCCGTTGTCCACCATCACGGCATCGCCGTGGTCCTCCCACGCGCTACGTCCCCCCCGGTGAAACTCCTCACTGTCAGGTGAAGCGAAGCGGCTGGCGACTCCACAAGTATGGGAGGAGGCATGTGGTGGTCTGCAGCCCTCCCTGCATCGGCAGAGGGGGTGGAGCAGCGACCACCGGGACGGCTGGGGAGAGCGGGGTGATTGGCCGGGGTACAACTGGGGAGAAAAGGGGGGCGGACACCCCCCCCCCAAAAAAAAGAAGCTGAAATCTGTGATTTCCCCGATCTATCCCTCTCCTACAACTAAAAACAAGGCGTAGCGGCCATCGTTGCTCAGGTCAGCAGCAGGCCGTTCGCACCATGTGAAAATAACGTCCTCGTACCAAAGCTAACACAGCAGTCTAATGTGCTGCAACCCAAATCAGACGGTACTCTACTGTAGTGTCGACTGTAGTACTGGTAGATCACCACCAGGAGCATCGCCACGTCGTCATCACGTATCCGTCCTTGTTTATCACTGGCTTCCTGTTGCATGTTACATTGTATCTAATGTCGATAATCAGTATCAATGTTAGGCGGCACGGTTAGCGCGGTCGCCTCACAGCAAGAAGGTCCTGGGTTCGAGCCCCGGGGTAGTCCAACGTTGGGGGTCGTCCCGGGTCGTCCTCTGTGTGGAGTTTGCATGTTCTCCCCGTGTCTGTGTGGGTTTCCTCACACAGTCCAAACACATGTAGGTCAGGTGAATCGGCCGTACTAAACTGCCCCTAGGTGTGAATGTGTGTGTGAATGTGTGTGTGTGTGTGTGTGTGTGGTCCCTGTGTGATGGCCTGGCGGCCTGTCCAGGGTGTCTCCCCGCCTGCCGCCCAGTGACTGCTGGGATAGGCTCCAGCATCCCTGCCACCTTGAGAGCAGGCCAAGTGGTTTGGATAATGGATGGATGGATGGATGAGTATCAATGTTTGATTAATCAGTGTTTCTCAGAGCTTTTAAAAGAGCCATGAGTTCTGCGAAAAACCAAACCGAACCAAACAAAACAAAAACAGTTTTCTCTCACCGATGGTGTTTTTCAAATCTCCACCGCAGCACAAACTTTGAGAGAGTTTTACAAACAAAACCCCCCCCCCAAAAAAAACAAAACAAAAACTTTTATCCGGGTGTACATTCTGTACTCTAGTAGTAGAAGTGAAAAAAAAAAAGATTAAAAAATGAACCATTGTGTAGGATGAAAATGCGCTGTTAGACTTCTACAAGATCATTTTAAGTTGTTTTTGTAAAGACGCAGAAGAAAAGTTGTGAAGATGTCCTCTTGGGTGGCCGGAGTAAAACGCCCCCGCATTTTAAACTTCGTGTTATCCAACAGGCGCAACCGCTGTCGGGCACGGCAGCCGAAGCAGGAAGCACATAGGGGCAGATTTCACTAAAAAAGACGGTTTTCTCATCTAAATTCCGAGGCTAAACTGGGCCGAGGTAGTAAAACAGCCCAACAAAACAATGATAGCTTCATGTGTCCTGGTGTGCTCTCTTCATAGGTGATGAGCGCCATACGACGCCTGCCGTCAGCGCCTGGCGAGGAGAGCTGCACGCTTGGGTCTGGTCTCCAGCTTAGATCCTGTGTGATGCAGCAGAGCGCCGGGCCCGAGGCGCGAGCACGGAAAATAGGTCACCGTCTGCGGCGCGGCGTGCGCTCTCACCGGCGTCCTGCTGTTTATCCGTCACCGTGAACGATGACGGGGGGACCGAACCGCCCCTCTGGATACGGGCGGCATGACGCCCTTCAGCGGCGCGTGCCGCCGAGGCCCCAGACCGAGGAGCGGTCTCGCAAATCTGCAGGCCGCAACACATCTTCATTTCCCCGCCTCGGCCGTGTCGGTGAGTCTTTGTTCTTTGACCCATCCCCTTCCTCTTTTCTTGCACTCTACCTCAACAACCCCCCCCCCACCCCCCAACTTACCCTCAGGGCGTGCTCTCCACGGGCCTCGGGCCTTAATCCACACAGGGGGGCAAACAGTAACTCTTGGAGATAATGCCTCTTTATTTCCCTCGAGTGCGGGAGCGAGCCTGACTCCGATAACCAATAAAACAAGATTTAGTTTCCTGCAGCCAAAACCGTCGCCTGGGCGCTTTAAGCTGCACCGCCCCGCGCTCACGTGCCGTCGTCGCCGCCGCTCGGAGGTGGTGGTGTATGGTGAATCAGCACGCTCCGCTGCTGCTGTCGGACACAAAGCAACACGGTTACAACCCAAAGACACAACACCGCCGCCGTGGAGGTTAAAGGACAATTCCGCTCTTTTATTTATTTATTTATTTATTTATTTATTTTTCACAACCGCCGTAATCTTTTCATACCCTTTTGCCAATGTGCGTATTGCTTCTGATGTGGTTTCCCTCACCAGCCTCATTGTGGAGATGCTGGACCCGGGACCTCGGCTGGACCCAGCTTTACAAGGGTATCTTAGGGGGGCTACAGAGCGTGGATCTCAAGACAGGTTTCAGCAAGTCCAAGTTGACCCAGTTATCTGAAGAGCCTACCCGGAAGTGGAAATGAAAGAGGGAGTTGTTACCCAAAAGTCATGACTGAGGCACTAGTGGTTTTTATCATTGTTGATATTGAATGGGTGGCATCGAACCCCGGGGTTGTCCAACCTTGGGGGTCGTCCCGGGTCGTCCTCTGTGTGGAGTTTGCATGTTCTCCCTGTGTCTGTGTGGGTTTCCTCCGGGTGCTCCAGTTTCCTCCCACAGTCCAAAGTCGTGTAGGTCAGGTGAATCGGCCAGTTCAGGGTGTCTCCCCCCCTGCCGCCCGATGACTGCTGGGATAGGCTCCAGCATCCTGTGACCTGAATTAGGATAAGCGGCTTGGATAATGGATGGATGGATGTTGACATTGGAAGGACAGGTGATCCCCTGGCGGGGGCGGGGGCATCATCCTGGGCTGTCTGAGTGTGGTCTCCTCGCTGCTTTCAATGCATGGGGTGCTTCTCACTGGGGGGCGGGTGGGGGTACGTCGGCCATATCTGTGTCTCTGGCCTGAGTGTGTGGGGGCGGGGTGCTGGTCGGTTGCCATGCTGTAGTGGACCGAGCCACGGGCTGGTCTGGGCGGCGGGGTCTGCTTGGCCGCTCTCCAGCCGGGCTGCACTCCCGCGCTGGTCTTCCTGTGCCTCACCCTTCTCTCCCAGTTCTGGAACTCATATGTAGCACAGCAAATGAAAGGCCGTGGGTTTGTGGGACAGGTGAGGTGCGAGCCATTTGGGTGGAGGCGTGGCGGGCGGTTGAGATCTTACCGGCAACGCTCCTACCCCTGCTTGCATCTCGACAGCGTCGTGAAATGTTAATCCCAATCACACTAGTTTACTACACACACACATACACACATTCTAACGAACCATACTCCAAACAACAGCCACTGCCGGGTCAGGGTCGGCTGGGCAGGAGGGGTGTGAGTGGTTCAGGTCTGATGAGCCTGGGTGACTCACATCCCCACACCCCAGCCATGTTAACTCCGTACCCGACACGAGTGCACGTTACCGGGGTGAGCGGCACGCTGGCGGGTGGGCGGTGGGCCCGCGGGGGCCCCCTGCCCAGGTGGGCCGCTCTGTCCTCGGTGCTGGGCGGTGTCCTGCCTGCTGCCTTCCGGCAGGGCTGTGGCGAGTGCTGCACAGTGCTGTCCAGGGACCCTGGGTGGTGGCTTGTCATCGTAGGTGTGGGTGGGGGGGTGGCTGACTTGCTCCTGCTGCGTGGCTTTTCTGTGATGGGCGCCGCGGGTGCGGTGGAGACGGATGGCAGACTCCAAAAATAGGACCCAAGGTGTGGAAAAAACAGATAATCAGGGTAGTGGTCGTGGAGGAGGTAGGAAAACTGGGTATACTCTCCTATATATTTCAGTGGCTTGTTGGCTGGTAGGTGTTTAATTGAGAGAAAAAGAGATGGGTCCACTCCATCTAGCACCTGCGTATACCCTCCACTACACCCGTGGATATCTCCGTCATGTCGCCATACAGGAATGCAAATCAGGACTCCTCACCCCTCCTCTAAGAACACTGGCAAAGATTTTCTTTTTCTTTTTGACATAATTCTCATTCAGTGTTGGTCTGGTTTCTCACCAGAGCCCTCCAGGCTGGTGGCTAACTCCGGCTGCCAGAAGTGTTCAGAGGGAACACATTCATTCAACACATCACACACACAGCCATCCTTCACTCCGTCCGTCCAGTTTGCCATCCGCCTCTGCTGGTGTAAGACTCGGAGCGCTTGCTGTCTGGAGGGAGGCTAAGAGCACTGTGAGGACCTGGCGAGTCTGAGCCGGCAAGTCCATAAAAAATGAATATGTTTTTGTGCTGTGCTCCAGGGGATGGATATCAAACCGTCCTCTGTGGGCACCCGAGAGAGAAGCTTCCTTTTTGCCTCGTCGTAGAACAAAGAACAAGGGTTTTAGGGATCCGAGCGAAGGCACTATCAATCTTGAATAGGTTAATTGGCGCGGTTGCAAGAATGGCAGAAGATCTTGTGTGACGCTGGGTTATTATTGCACTGCCAAGACATTACCTTTGTCTTGCAGGATCAAAGAGAACTACAAGGTCCATAGGTCACTGCTTTATGCAAAACCACCACTTGGAGTGGCTGTTCATAAAATCTAACATGAATAATGACTGATTTGTAAACGGATACATACACACATACATATGTATGTATGTATACATATGCATGCATGCATGCATCATGTATGCATACATATGTATGTATATGTGTGAATGCATGCATGCATGTATATATAATATATACACATATGCATGTATATGTATGCATGTATATATGTATATATATATATATTTATGTATATATGTGCGTGTGTGTGTTATGTATGTATGTATGTAACTGCCACCCAAGGACTGCTGGGATAGGCTCCAGCATCCCATGGCCCTAAGTAGGATAAGCAGCTTGTATGTATGTATGTATGTATGTATGTATGTATGCATGTATGCATGTATGCATGTATGCATGTATGTATGCATGTATGCATGTATGTATGTATGTATATAAGTATGTATATACACATGTGTATGTATACATGCATGCATGCACGCATGTATGTATGTATGTATGTATGTATATAAGTATGTATATACATGTGTGTATGTATGTATGCATGTATGTATTTATATAAGTATGTATATACACGTGTGTATGTATGTATACATGTATACATGTATACATGTGTGTGTGTATACAGGACAGTGCACAGCATCAAGCAAATACTTGAATTCAGAAGATTGGGTGCAGAAGATTAGATGTCAGTTAATGATAGCGACATGTTAAACAGATTACCCTCCCCCCCCACACACACACACACACACGCACACCTTAGCATGTAAACTGTGTAGTGGCACTTCAATCATTGTGGAGCGGAAGTGTGATTAGCCGGACGTTTAGCCAGTTAGCTTATGCGCACTGATCAGGCTTTGATCCGCCTGCATGGGTGCGTTTGGAGGATGTCGCTCTGCATAAGCAAGCGGGGATGGTGCTTGTGCTCTGACTTTACAAATGAGTGGTTAAAGGTGCAATGAATAAATAGAAATCAAATAAATAAACACATACACCCCGAGGTGGTGACAGCACAGGTAAATTCAAACATGGATAGTTAAAATTGTGTTTGTGATGTGATGAATAACCATTCTATTATTACAACTATTACCACAAACTCCTTTTTTTGTTCATTTCATTAGTAGCAAATTGGCATAAGGAGGAAGGTCGTTAAGTCGCAGCTGCTAATTAGCAGATGAAGCTCAACCGGGGGGATTCCACAGATCACATGACCTGATGTTCCGCTGCCGCTTTAGTTTACATTACGGGTCCCTAGCGGACGTTTGAGGTGGTGCATTTTTTCTTAAATTTCGTTTTCACCCTCCATTTTAGAATCTTTTCCACTACACGGTACCGGCTCGGCTCGGCTCGGCTCGGCTCGCCCTTGCTTCGTTTCCCATTACTGGAAAGTACCGGCATTTTACGCGGGAGGTGACATGGGAATAACATTATTGTAACTCGCACGCACGCAACATTAAGCCGCACGCTCCATTTAGTAAATTGCACGCACGCTTTAGTCAGTCGTGTGCGCACTTTGAGTAAGTCGCACGCACATGGTACGTAAGCACGCACGCACCGCCGCCCGCTGGCTCTGATCCGAGCGACGCTTGCCGGGAGCTCCGCTTCAGACCGCAGCTCACTTCCTGACGAGGGTAAGGTGCATACAGTTAAGTACGTTATATTGTAGCGAATTTGGGGGGGGGGGCACCACCACCACCACAGGAACTGCCGCAGCCGGGACGCGAACCCGTCTCTCCCGAGACATCGCTATCCGCTCGACTAAAGGGTCCGACCTGTTAGCCGATGGCTAACGTGTCTACTTATCCATGCACGTTGCACTACCCCCCCTCACTTCTGACACCAATTCCTGTGGTTGCCCCCCGAATTCGCTGCAATGTTATACATTATTATATATTGTATATTAAATATATGTAATATAATATATTAATATAATAATTATATTGTAGACACGCTGGCCGCTGGTTCGCGGGTCTGACCCTTTAGTGCAGTGTTTCTCAACCGGGGGTCCGCAGACCCCTAGTGGTCAGTGGTGTAATTGCAAGGGGTCCGTGAAAATAAAATATCTTTAAAAAAAAGATCCTATGACATTTATAGAAATAGGATTATTTTACTCAAATGTGACTGAGACCTTTATCTACCTAAACTATAAAGGGTAACAGGACTTTTTTCTCTAATTACATCTGTTTCACAAGTGTAATTTGTTGTGTTTTAATAAGAGATCTCGCTCCCGTTTGCATTGTTAAAAGTTACTGCATAAAAATTCTGTTCTTCCATATATCTGAAAGTTACTGAATACATATTCTGTTTTGTTACATATATCTGAAAGTTACTGCATACATATTCTGTTTTGTTACATATATCTGAAAGTTACTGAATACATATTCTGTTTTGTTATATATATCTGAAAGTTACTGAATACATATTCTGTTTTGTTACATATATCTGAAAGTTACTGCATACATATTCTGTTTTGTTACATATATCTGAAAGTTACTGAATACATATTCTGTTTTGTTACATATATCTGAAAGTTACTGAATACATATTCTGTGTTGTTACATATATCTGAAAGTTACTGAATACATATTCTGTTGTTACATATATCTGAAAGTTACTGAATACATATTCTGTTTTGTTACATATATCTGAAAGTTACTGCATACATATTCTGTTTTGTTACATATATCTGAAAGTTACTGAATACATATTGTTTTGTTACATATATCTGAAAGTTACTGAATACATATTCTGTTTTGTTACACATATCTGAAAGTTACTGAATACATATTCTGTTTTGTTACATATATCTGAAAGTTACTGCATAAGAATTCTGTTTTGTTAACTATATCTAAGTTACAACTGAAAGCTCTTATTTTTGCCCCAAAGAGTGAATAAATGTTATAATGCAATTTAAAATGCAGTTTCTACTGTTTCTATAATACCTGGTGTAAACTACTAATAAGACACGTTAGCTAGTCTGACCCTTTAGCCGAGCGGTTAGTGACGTCGCCTTGTGGTGCAGTACACCCCGTATCGAATCCCGCACCGGGCAACAAAATAACCGGTTACACTGGTACCTACATTAATATAAGAGACATAATACTAAAGAACCAAATAATGCTATGTACACTGTGTCTCGACATCCCCGGTCCATGTGGGGTCGCCACAGCGGGTCATCCGTTCCCATTTCTTCCTGTCCTACAGTGGCGGCTGGTGCTAAAAATTTGGGGGGGGGGGCGCAGTTTACCTTGGCGCAGCACACCTGGCAGCTGCTTTAACGTCCACACAGTCACAGAGCTGTTAAGCAGGACAATGTAGCCTATAGATTTTATCAGGGTTCGTAGACGGTGGATGATTGACAGTCGAGACGAGGCGTGGTGATGGGTGTGAACATGATTGACAGCCACGAGATTGTCCAATCGCATTAGATCAAAAAACAGTCAAACAATACCAATCCACTGCCAATAAAAGTGGGAGTGTGTGGGGCGCGCAGAACTGCGCCCCCTGGTAAATCTGAAGAAACCAATCAGACAGCGGCCTCAGGTCACCTGCTCGCCACAAGTTTGAGGGCTTACATAAGGTATGGTTTGGCCGGCGCCCCTCACCCAGGAAGTATATGTATTCAGACAGGAATCAACCAAATACCATTTGGAAGCAATATTTAATGGCTGCAGCATGTTTAAGTAGATTTTCATCTCTTGCTATTTGAAGGGGGCGGCGCCCCAGCGCCCTGTACTGGCCAGCTGCCACTGCACAACATACATACAACATGACTGCCCAGAAGAAAAGCATCTTGCCTGTGCAAGTCTTCATCGTCGCGGCGGTTCATGTGACATCAGTTGAATTTTGAAGTGTCTGACAAACACCCTCTTTAAAAATAGTGCAAAACGCATGGTAATATCAAATGTAAAATTCGAGTTGTTCATCAAATCTTGTCATTCAAAAATATGAAGGGAAAAAAAAAAGCAGCCGCCTGTGAACCAAGTGTGCTGGTGGTGTGCAATCCCAACATCATTCCTGTAACGTGTTCAATCATTTAGACAGAGAAAGTGCTGGCCTGTCAGGTTGGATCAAGTTAATTCATGGTACATTACATTATGAAGTAAACTGGTATGAAATAAAACTCACATCACATAACGTCATTGTGACTTTGAGACATGAACTTTCATGACTGATGAGAATATACAGAATATACGTATTGCGTTAACAGCAAGTGTTCATGCTGCTGGAGGGGGGAAAAAAGGATTAATGATGATCAAATGAAGGGAATGAAAAATATGAGTCCACGCTGGGTCTATGAAAATGAAAGCTCACTTTCCAAAACCCTTCCAAACAGGTCATGGTGGGCACAGCGGCAACTCTTTGGAGCTGATTTGGATCCGGAGGCTCGTTGATAAACCCGATTCTGCACCCCGGATAAAATCGCAAAGACAGGCAAGCAGTCGATACATGTTCTGTTTGTGTTCACTATAACGGTACGACTTCAGCTGAAAACATGTTTTACAGAAAGGTGGACCCCAGTCATTTTACATCTCCCAAAACTGTCATATATGAAGATGGATAAATATGAGTGCCCTGTGTCTATATCTGAATGTATACATACACCCTATACCTTGTATACTCCTGGTTTTGCGTCCCTGTATTTTCTGTAAGCTTGAGAAAGGCCCGAGACATGCACACTGTGAGGGAAGGGCAGCGTGAGTGTAACAGAAATCCTACCTGGAATATATTAAATTATTATCAAGATTTTTGTTTTTGGAGGGGGCAACCCAGCCACTGAGGATGCACAAGCCATTGCATGCTGTGACCACCCCGGTGTCAGCCCAGCTCCTGCAACATGGCCAGCGACCCAGCACAGCCCAGAAACACACCTGTACCCACTTCTCCCCTCGACGAGAGGGAGACTGAGCGACACACTTGGCCCCAATCGGAGGCTGATGGGGAGCCCAAGGAGAAAGGGGAGCCAGAGACAGGCGCCGGGGAGGGAGAGGGGTCGCGATAGTCGTGTTGGCTGCCCAGCGTAGGAGCCAAGGAAGACGGGAGCCAGCCGGCTCAGACGAGGAGCGGTAGTCGTGTTGAGCGGTTTTTCGGTTTGTCTTGTGAATAAACGCCCACAGCGGGCCAACCTGCCGACGGTCTCTGTTTCGCTGTTGGGTCGGGTGCTGAAGTTGCCCCGTGGTTGTCACAATTCTTAGCGCCGGTCCCAAGCCCGGATAAATGGGGAGGGTTGCGTCAGGAAGGGCATCCGGCATAATAACCTTTGCCAAATCAAACATGTGGATCATAAATCAGATTTCCATACCGGGTCGGTTGAGGCCCGGGTTACCAACGACCCCCCAATGGTACTGTTGACCAGCAGGGTGCTGGTGGAAACTATGCTACTGTTGTGTGAAGGAGAAGGAGAGGGGGACAGCATGTCCAGAGGTGGCGGGGGGGGGGGGGGGGGAAGGGTAGGAGTGTGGAGATGAGAGTCGAAACTTTGAATGTTGGCGCTATGACTGGTGAAGGGAGAAAGCTGGCTCAAAGAAGAAAGGCAGACATACTGTGTGTGCAAGAGACCAGGTGGAAGGGGAGTAAGGCCAGGAGCATCGGAGGCGGTGGTAGTAGTAGTAGTAGTAGTTGTAGTAGTTGATAGTAACGAGAGACAAGATGCAAGTGTGGAGAGAAAGGAGAAGACAGGCAAAAACCAGTTTGGACCCAGCTTGCCTGAACCAACATTAACTGGTAGGGTCAAAAGACAGCAGCAAAACCAAAACTGATCATATTATGATACAGAGATCCTTTCTCTGTTTCACCAGTGAATCCAGTTGCTGCAGTTTTTCTCCTTTTTTATTCTTACACCGAAAATCTTTTTCTTTCCCCCCCCCGAAGCACTTAAATACTGTTGGCTCTTTGGCGACCACGGCCCTCAACCTGTTTGCCTCTTGAAGCCACGGCTCTTTGCCCATGTTAATAAATGACAGAAAATCCATCCTCCTTCAAGGAATCAGTCTCTTATTCATGTACAGATGTGGATAGAGAGTTGCCGGGACGCTGCTGATGAAGACACGCACCGCCGGTGTCCGGAGAGCGAGCCGTTTCACGGGTGCTCGGTGTGCTGATTAGCCGTTCCTCTCTTCTGCATGGGAAGCCGATCGGAGAGGCCGGTGGAGCTTAACCGCTTGATGCTTTCTTTCGTTTTTCTCACGCCGACTTCGCTTGTTTTTGTTGCTGCTGTTTCGTTGTATTTTTTTTTTTCCCCAGTGAGGTCCAAGTGCTGCTGTCTCACCCACCCGTCAGATGGGCGATGACGAATGAGCTGAGCTTCAGCTGGGTAGCAGAGCACGGCGCTGCGAGAAAACAAACAGGGGTAGTCAGTGTGGCCTCTTGGTGTCTGGCACGTGCCTGTATAATAGCTCATTATACCCCCGGTCCGTGGTGCGAGAGCTCGTAGTGATGATGACGATAAGCCATGATTTGGTTTAATTAGAGAAAAAGGCATTCATCTTCTGGAACGTTCTCTCCCTGCACGGGTTTCTCCTTGGGGACACTCCCCCTCTTTTAATTTCCCTCCACTGTCTCTCTTATCTGTTGTAAGACGGTGTAAGAGCAGCGGCGCACGCGGTAATGCGTTGCACTGCCAGAGTATTAGGGCAACCTATCAGGGGCAGCAAGGTGGCATAGTGATAAGAGAGGCTCGTTTTTTACTCGGCAGGCCCTTTCTCAGTCCCCGGTACATGGTGAGAATAGGATCTTCTGAAGAGCCCTTGAGCAAAGGAGCTCTCTATCCGCTCTCCGTGACAGAGGCTGTCTGTCGACTCCCACGCGGCAAAGTGTGTAGCGGCTCCCGTGTGGCGGTTCAGTAGATGGTGCTGTGCCCTGACCTCCCCGTGGATGGGGGCAGAAAGCCAAAATGGATGCACGTCTCTTTCGTGGCTCAACAGTGTAACCCAAAATATTCTAAGGGGGGCAAGTTTACATCCAGACATCTTGGATAAATTTCAGTGCAAACCTTTTACAAGTCCTCAAAAAAACAAAACGGCAAATCAAGTGTGTTTCATTAGGTGGTTTTAAGTGATTAAAGGACCTCCTTGTGTTGCAGGACTGCATTATCATAAACCATTCAAAAGTAAAACAGAGAAGGTTTGGTAAGAATAACTTACCCGTAGGGAAATTTGCAAAACCAATTTCCAACTTTTCTTCTTTGCATAATTTCACTATTGACTGAAAAAGTTCCACCGCATCCAATAGCAGAAGCATTAAAAACCTCGTCTGCTTCACTAATTTACCGGAGTTTTCTTATTCGCTGACTATGGAAAGGCAGGTAGGGCTGACTTTTACTAGCCCTCTTAAATGATTAGACCCCCTGCTGTTAACTCTGGCTCGTTAACATAGCGACAAAATGTCTCTTCTTTCCAGAACCCTCTTTAACATTCCGCTCAGGCCGAGTGTTTGCTTGTTGTGTTTGTTCACGGGGATTTCAGGTCACGCCGGGTCACTGATGTTTACAAGCTCGGCCTGCACGCGTTCAAAGAATGTTGCTCGGCTGTAAGTCAATATTAAACTTGTACTGGCAAATAAGTCAATACAGGACACCACCCAGCTCACTGTCACGAGTTCACACGAGAGTAAATCCTACAGCCGATAATGCAAATGTGTTGGGGTTTTTTTTTTGTTTTTTTACTTTTGAAATCTGCTGCACTAGCATGGGTTAGCTTAGCCTATGCTGCTTCATTGTTTCCTGCAGTAAAACTCTCAAGTTGCAAGTGCATCTGCACTGAAATTAGGTTTCAGTCTCTTCCTAAGAGCAAATGCGAAGTCTGACACCCACTCCCGTCCCTTTGAGATGAAAACCCACCAAACAGGGTGAAAATGCCGGACGTTCCCCAAACATGTCCCGTCTCCTCCGCTGAGCACGCACCTTTCCACAAAATAAGATCTTGATTTTGTTTTTTTTTTTGATGAAAGGCAAATGGAATTTCCCAGAATGCTTTGCCTGATGAGCAGGGACATGTCGAGGTCTGGGTGGGGCTGTAGATCTTATCAACGTTTCACATTTCATAATGACAGCCTTTGATAAACGTGATGATGAGGGATTCGGTCTTGCGCCTCGTTGCTGTACCAGATAAACGGATCATCGGCCGCTTGTCTTCCACCCGTGTGAGTCAGACCACTTGTAGACGATGTCCTTTTCGCACACAGGTTTTGCACGCGCTTATGCTTAACTCACGCGTGACACCAGTTCCATAGCAGAGTTGTCCTTTTATTAACTCTTGCAAACAGCGAATTTTTTTTTCCATGAGCTAGAAGGCACCAGGTTGCTGGTTCAAATCCCATGTGGGGAGCACAGTATGTCCACCCAGCTGCAAGGCAGATACACTGTAGGATTGCTCTCGGCTACAACACCTGCCTGTCCGAGAAAAAAAACCATCTCCCCTGCTAATTCACTATTTTCAGACCTGGGTACTGGTTGGGGTGCAGTAATAGTATCAGACACAGCAGTCGTAATTACACTACGAGTTATACTTCCATGGCACGAGCTGTCAGTCATGCGAGCACCGTGTAAGTATTCCCCAGAGTGTTCATGGCTAAGTCAAACAGCTTCTGATGGAAATATATTCGATAGCTAGATAGATTAGACAGACAGACAGAGAGACAGACAGAATTGCAGGGGGGTTAATTTGGATAAAAATATCACTACTGAAGAAGGGCTCTTTTCCTCTGAGACACATTAAAGCCGAAGCGGATTAAACATTTATGCCGAGGAACCACAGACTGAACTACCAGTTGTGGAGTAAAGGCAAGGTCTCTCACGCGTGTCTGAAAATCCCAAAACCACCACCCATTTGTTTTAACCGTCACCCTCCTCAGCCACCTCCTCTTTTGGCTGAGCTGAGATATTGATCGGCCACTGTACCTGTATGCAGGTCACAGTCACACCTTCACCCCCCAGGAGAGGGTCCAACTGCAGCACCTCAGACCCCCCTCCTCAAGCCCCTCAGACTCTGCCTCTGATTGGTTAAGGTTAGGGTTAGGATGGGGTTAGGGTTAGTGTTAGCCAATCAGAGGTACTTCATTCATCAAGATCCTACTACTAACCCCACTGGCTCACAGAACTGGGGCCTTAGGAAGGAGGTCATGCTCAACCCCAATTGGCTCACAGAACTATAGGGCCTCAGGAGGGAGGTCTGCTGTCGGACCCGTCTCCCATAATGCGGTGATGTGCCTTCGGGGAGCCTCAGTTTGCTGGGGTTTTCACCGTTTGCCGGGTTCAAGCAAAATCTCCCAGCTCAGATGAATCCAAAAGGCTCCCATCTGACTAAGATGAAAGGAATCTCACTCTGTATGCCTGTCCTTCAATTTTCTTGACAGCTGTTCGTCCAATCGACTTCGCACGTGGTGGGTGTATTGCTGAGGACCCAAGGAAGTGCAGTGTTGAGTATCAAGTTGTGTGGATGAGTGGTTCTCGAGAAAGCTGCGAGCAGTAAAGTTTTAAGAGAAGTTAGTCATAAAAACTTTGAATCACTACTTCTGCTTGTGGGGGCGTCCGGGTGGCGTGGTGGTCTATTCTGTTGCCTACCAACACGAATCCCCGTGTTACCTCCGGCTTGGTCGGGCGTCCCTACAGACAATTGGCTGTGTCTGTGGGTGGGAAGCCGGATGTGGGTATGTGTCCTGGTCGCTGCACTAGCGCCTTCTCTGGTTGGTAAGGGCGCCTGTTCGGGGGGGGGGGACTGGGGGGAATAGCGTGATCCTCCCACGCGCTACGTCCCCCTGGTGAAACTCCTCACTGTCAGGTGAAAAGAAGCGGCTGGTGCAAGTTGTGATATTGGGCTATACAAATAAAACTGATGACTTGACTCCACATGTATCGGAGGAGACCTGTGTCTGCAGCCCTCCCCGGATCGGCAGAGGGGTGGAGCAGCGACCGGGACGGCTCAGAGAACGGGGTGATTGGCCAGGTACAGTTTGGGAGAAAAATAGGGGAAAAAAACTACTTCTGCCTCTTCACTTCCTGTAGAGTCAACAAGCGGAAACGCGAACAGCGCCATTCTGCCATTGCAGCCCACATTGTGGTTGGAAGGGGGATTTCACCCATGGTCCTTCGAATATTGAGTGTGAAGTTGTTTGGATGAACAGGTCTCGAGAAAGCTGCAAGCAGCAATACCAGAGGCCAAGCAGCCGGCCCGTTCTGAACAGGTAGGTTCTGAATGGGCACTGAACTAGTCATGTTAACTTCTGGAAGGGGAGAGAACTGTCTTTACTTTGTCTCACACATCCCTTTTGTCTTACCTTGCCTACTTAAAAGAGATTGGTAATTTGAGTTTACATCATTCATTCTGCCATCTGGTCAGTGAGTCCATGTGTTTTTGAAATTCAGTATATTTTCCATTATTTTTGTGCCACCACGTGCTGCCAGACTAAAACATGAAATTTTGGATCGACACACACACATAGCATGAAATTATGAAACACCAATCTGCAGGAGCTCATAACTATGTAAAACATCAGTACACAATGTATATGGGAAAGGCTTAATGGGTCAGGATGTGGTCATTACTTTGTATAATGCATCTTACTTTGTTGTCCCTAAACAGCTTGACTTCAGTACGCGGAGTTCCAGTAAAACAGCATTGCAGATTAAACCTTTCAAAACATGTTTGTTTACTTTACAAATGAGATAAATGGGATACACACCAGATGGTACGAATGCAATTTTTCCGCCTACGTTTCGGGCTAAAAATCGTATATAATTACCAAGACAGAGATGTGTGCGGAGTAGAGCAGCCAAAGCTTGTATTTTATTTATGACTGATTTTTGAGTCTGCTGCCCCTTTTCTACATTTCTCATGTCTTTTTAGAAGGACATAAGATTGCGGAGGATGTATTTGTTCACATTATTTTACCGTATCCATTCCTTAACTAATGCTGAAAGAGCTGAAAAAAAGAAAAGAGAATTGTCTAAATGATGTGGCATATGATGTAGAAGCAGGGCGAAGTAAAGTTAAGCAGTGGCAGTTCTAGTCATTTTTAACTGGGGTGGCCCAGGGGTGGCAAGGGGGATGTCTAGCAGTGGCCACAATGTGTTGTTAATGTGTGCACACGGCACACAGAATTTTTTTATACGCATTAATCCATCCATTATCCAAACCGCTTATCCTGCTCTCAGGGTCGCGGGGATGCTAGAGCCTATCCCAGCATTCACTGGGTGGCAGGCGGGGAGACTGCCAGGCCATCACAGGGCCTATATGCGTTAATATTCTACTAATAATAGGCTAAAACATAAATTAGTGGGCTACATGCATACACATAACTGTTGATGGTCAGTCTCCTATTTTGCAGAAATAGGAGATGGAGCCAAGTCAAGGAGGCTAACATTAACAGTGACAAGTAAATAGGACCTTTTTCTGAGCTTATTTACAAAAGTTAAGGCTGTTAAGTAGTCAAATGCTCTAAACAAACCACCAAACAAAAATGCAACCCAGGGTTCTATCTTCCTCTAAATTAACTCTAAATGGCTAATCTGAATTATACAGTATACCATATGTTATAGCATATACTGATATAATAAGACTGGCTGTTCTTGGATAAAGAATTAAAATCAGGATATGAACAAAATTTAAGGCCGTTAAATTCATGGAATTTGTTCTGCAGAACAAACTGCGAGGTGTTAGGCAGGTCTTGCCGTGGTACACCAACGTAACACCAGTTTACAGGCTCGTTTTCATCTGAGGAGACTAGCATGAAGTGACGGGATAAGTGACATGCGTCATTACAGAGGTAGTGTGGATGTGATTTCTGGACATAGCAACAGTGTGTATCACCATCTTCAGGTTCCTGAGCTTCATTATGATTAACAATGCTCAGATATGTAACTTAACTTCCCCAAGTATTTGTGTTTATGGATCTATAACAAGCCATTCAAAGAGCTGATGAGGCCTTTTACCAAAGGGTAGGCTACTTTGAAATAATAATAATAATAATAATTGGTAATTAAAACTGCAAGTAGCGATGAGTGGGCCCTTGTACCTCATGTGCGTTGGAGGGAGTGGCAGCCGTGGTAACGCTAGTGGAGGTTAGTTGACACTGCTCTGAATGTTCTGGATTATCGGACATTGTGTGTATGGGTAAAATATCATGAACTGTGTGCAGAACGTGGTGCTCGGGAGGACATGTTGGAAATTGTGTATACATTTGATGAACTATGTGTCATTTAGAGTTCAGCTTCTGTTGCCTGTAAGTGGTGTTATGAATTGAAGACTAGGTAACACATAGTTCATTCAAGGTATACTGCTAATAATCATATAAAAACAACAATACTGTGTCATTGCAACAGTACATTTAGTGGAGTTTGCCTGACATACAGTCAATAGATACACAACAGTTGGTCTAATTGTACTGTATGTCCGGTATGTGGAGCTGTGTACTGTTTTTTTTTTTGTACTTATGTCCTTTATGTTTGCACCGTTGTCATATGTGGTGTATTCTTACCGCCATCCCATCTGTACTGAGATTAATTCCCCCAGGCGTGTGGTAATAAAAGAAACTTAAATCTGCATTTTCATGAATATTGAACGTTGCACAAAGGAGTTGTATATCACCTATCACATAGTGGACACACTATGTGGCACTACAGAACATCCGCTTGTTTTACCTCAGTTGCTGCATGTCATGTGTAGACCACATCATGTAAATTTCGTGTAAATCGGATGTAGTTTGTCACATAAAGCTGACTTCCTGTTGTCAGTAGGTGGCACTATGACTATGACTCAGTATGGGCATGGAGAGGTCTTCAGGCCTGGACTCTTATCCGGCATGTTACGTTTGGGCCAGAATGGTCGATGTAAAGTTACAGCAGCTTCCTCTTTCATGGGGAAACGTGCCTATGTTCCGCATCGCCGCGGCAACGACTTTCCACAAAAACTCAAGAACTTTGCAGTTCGACATTGTAGAAGATCTTCAGATGTCCAACCAAATTTGAGATGATCTGGTTAACCTGCGAGATGATAAAACTACAGCACCTGTAACTTCCTGTCGCCAGGAAACGTCAGGAAAGTGGGGTCATGTTGAACGAGGGGCTTCACAGGTCCGAAGCCTGAGTTAGACCATGGGGATGATTACACCAACACCTGTTGTTATCCATTTATTTTATTTTTATTTATGACACTCATATTGAAGTTTTATTGATGGCCGTTCGTTGAAAGACATTTTTTTTACCCCCCCCCCCTTCTCTGAATTGTACCCAGCCAATTACCCCACTCTTCCGAGCCGTCCCGGTCGCTGCTCCACCCCCCCCTGCTGATCCGGGGAGGGCTGCAGACTACCACATGCCTCCTCCCATACATGTGGAGTCGCCCGCCACTTCTTCTCACCTGACAGGCGTTTCACCAGGGGGACGTAGCACGTGGGAGGATCCCGCTATTCCCCCCAGTCCCCCCCCCCTCCTCCCAACAGGCACCCTGACCGACCAGAGGAGGTGCTAGTGCAGTGACCAAGACACATACCCACTTCCGGCTTCCCACCCACCCACAGACACGGCCAGTTGTGTCTGTTGGGACGGCCAACCGAGCCGGAGGCAACACGGGGATTCGTTGGTAGGCAACGGAACAGACCGCCACTTCTCCCGGATGCTCCGAGGTGGGGATATTTCTAAGTCCCGGCCGTACTCATGTCTGCATGGGGGTAATTTTGAGACACTTGTTCGCTCGAGCCACTTTGACCCGCTCTAATGACGACTGAGCGCCCTCCCCGCCGCGGAAAGTTTGGTATGTTCTGCTGCTACTAGAGTAGGTTATGAAAAGATCCCCAGTGGTCGGAAGAAAAAGGGGGTTGATGAATGATTCATAGAACCCTCGTTCAACAGGCGTTTCCATGGCAACACTTACTGTCTCCGGCGAAGAGAACCGAAGGCCTCGATGCAGACACAGCTCAACTCCCTGAAAGTCCCTTTGATTTCTGTGTACGCGGATGTGTGCACACAAATGCATGCACATGCAAGCACGCATGCATGTGTGCACGCACACACACACACACACACACACACACACACACACACACACACACACACACACACACACACACACACACATACAAGCACAAATCTACAAAGACACAAGCAAATAGTGTTGTGTTCTGATATTGTTTCATGAAATTTTTGTGCTCATTTTTTTTTTCCTCTTGGAAATAGCAGTCTCATTCCGGCATTGCAGTGAACACAACTCGATTACCATTAACACAAGGTACACACAGTTCGACTCATGTGAATTTGATGAGGGATTGAAACAGATTTACATGCCATTATTCAGCCGATTGAACACAACTGCTTTGATGTGGGGTGTTCGGGTAAACAAAGGCAAATTGAGTTTCGGACAATCTGTGTAAAACACGCATATGGCACGTGTGCAGGGGCACACACACACACACCCACCTGCATGCAGGCCCAGGCACGAACAAGCGCACAAACGGGCTTACAAACAACACAAACACCCACGCAAAAACACACAAACTCAAGAGAGAGGCTCCTAATCACACGAACGCACAAAAGTACACCCCCTTCATCTGGTGGGTGATTTGTTGTAATGTAAGCAGTGGGATGGAGAGGAAGCAGGTTTGGGTTTGTGAGTCAGGAAATGCCACAGACGCATCTTTGTCTGTTTTTCTTCACAGCAACACTCAAGTCCTCTTCATCATAAAGACCGTGCTGCACTATTAGACATGGCATAGGCATTATCATCTACAGAGCATAGCTTCCAGCTGAAATGGACCGGGGGTGGGGGGGGGGGTCCACTTCTCTCATGTCTCTCAACACTTGCTCAGACAGAACAGCCAACGGGGCCGTTCGGCTTATTGTCCTCTTAGCTAATGAGTGTGTTGATGAGCGCGTGTCGTCTCAGTTAATGAAATGTGAGACTTTTCAATTGAACACTTTTTAAAGCGACAAGATGTTCCACAACATTCAATTAAGTGAGTTGCCGGTGGGAAACAATGAAACTGCGGCTTTGTGTACCCTCTTTTATCCCTCATAAAGCTTCAAGATGTTTTGTGTATGCGAACTGAAAATGGAGAGGCCTGTTAGTCTACTACCCTGAGCACGGGGTTCGATGCCGGGTGGTTGACATCACTGTTTGACCCGGACAGGTGGCCACAGACCCAGACTCTGGCACCGTTATAACACCGGTCAAAACACCCTACCATGCTTTTCAGCACCGGGAGCAAAGGCCACCTGTCAAGGCACAAGACACGCAGATTGCATTGAGCCAGAATTAGGTCACGCAGTATCCTACACCTGAACCCGGTCCAGCCTGGATCTGTAGCCAGATCGGCTCACTGACACAATCTCAGAATGGGTGACAAAAGGAGTTTTGGGTGAGCAAGCAGCAAGCGGACAGTGAGGTGCCTTGTGAAACGTCCTCTTGCGGTGCAGTTTGCTGACTGCCAATCTGGAATATAAAATGAGGTTGCCGGATGAGACACGGCTGCTGCTGAACCAGCGCAAACCTGGAAGTGCACTCAGTGGAGCACCCCTGGATTAAAAGCAAACGTTAGCCTCGTCTTTCTTTGAATAGATCACCCCGCCAGGTCTTATACACCTGCTGTGTGACCATGTGGGTGCATACCACGGATTTTTCCACTCCTCCTGTCTCTCTCACTACTACTGCTTGAGTGGTGGTGTTGAAACAAGTGGTGTGGTGTGGAGGAGAGGAGGGAACAAGAGGAAGCAGAGGTCATCGGGTACATGCGATTATGAACGCCTGGAACCCTCCCCGTCACATAACCGGCATGGCTGATCAGGTGGGAGTGGTAACGACACCTAATTTGGGGTGTATGTTGCACATCCTAACAAATGGGAACACAATGTCCTGATTATGAAGATCTATATCGGAATCATGTTTATTGGCCATGTAGGTTTGCACATACAGTGGTGTGAAAAAGTGTTTGCCCCCTTCCTGATTTCTTATTTTTTTGCATTTTTGTCACACTTAACTGTTTCAGATCATCAAATAAATTTAAATATTAGACAAAGATAACACAAGTAAACACAAAATGCAGTTTTTAAATGAAGGTTTTTATTATTAAGGGAAAAGAAAAATCCAAAGCTACATGGCCCTGTGTGAAAAAGTGATTGCCCCCCCCCCCTGTTAAAACATAAATTCAGTGTGGTTTATCACATCTTTGGAAAGCTGAGTTCAATTTCTCTAGCCATACCCAGGCCTGATTACTGCCACACCTCTTCTCAATCAAGAAATCACTTAAACAGGACCTGCCTGACAAAGTGAAGTAGACCAAAAGATCCTCAAAAGCTAGACATCATGCTGCGATCCAAAGCCATTCAGGAACAAATGAAAAACAAAGTATTTGAAATCTATCAGTCTGGAAAAGGTTATAAAGCCATTTCTAAAGCTTTGGGACTCCAGCGAACCACAATGAGAGAGCCATTATCCACAAATGGCGAAAACATAGAACAGTGGTGAACCTTCCCAGGAGTGGCCAGCCGGCCAATTTACCCCAAGAGTGCAGCAACGACTCATCCAAGAGGCCACAAAAGACCCCACAACAACATCCAAAGACCTGCAGGCCTCACTTGCCTTAGTTAAGGTCAGTGTTCATGACTCCACCATAAGAAAGAGACTGGTGAAAAATGGCCTGCATGGCAGAGTCCCAAGACGAAAACCACTGCTGAGCAAAAAGAACATAAAGGCTCATCTCAGTTTTGCCAGAAAACATCCTGATGATCCCCAAGACTTTTGGGAAAATACTCTGTGGACTGACGAGACAAAAGTTGAACTTTTTGGAAGGTGTGTGTCCCATTACATCTGGCGTAAAAGTAACACAGCATTTCAGAAAAGGAACATCATACCAACAGTAAAATATGGTGGTGGTAGTGTGATGGTCTGGGGCTGTTTTGCTGCTTCAGGACCTGGAAGACTTGCTGTGGTAAATGGAACCACGAATTCTGCTGTCTACCAAAAAATCCTGAAGGAGAATGTCCGGCCATCTGTTCGTGACCTCAAGCTGAAGCGCACTTGGGTTCTGCAGCAGGACAATGATCCAAAACACACCAGCAAGTCCACCTCTGAATGGCTTAAGAAAAACAAAATGAAGACTTTGGAGTGGCCTAGTCAAAGTCCTGACCTGAATCCGATTGAGATGCTGTGGCATGACCTTAAAAAGGAGGTTCATGCTCGAAAACCCTCCAATGTGGCTGAATTACAACAATTCTGCAAAGATGAGTGGGCCAAAACTCCTCCACAGCGCTGTAAAAGACTCGTTGCCAGTTATCGCAAACGCTTGATTGCAGTTGTTGCTGCTAAGGGTGGCCCAACCAGTTATTAGGTTTACGGGGCAATCACTTTTTCACACAGGGCCATGTAGCTTTGGATTTTTTTCCCTTCATAATAAAAACCTTCATTTAAAAACTGCATTTTGTGTTTACTTGTGTTATCTTTGTCTAATATTTAAATTTGTTTGATGATCTGAAACATTTAAGTGTGACAAACATGCACAAAAATAAGAAATCAGGAAGGGGGCAAACACTTTTTCACACCACTGTACATGGAATTTGACTCCAGTTTCGTGGCTCTCTCAGTGTACTTAACATAGAATAACAACACTACAACACAACAATCTTCAGTTACACACACAAGGATTGACTTATACAGGTGAAATAAGAGGTGATAAAGTGCAGATGGTTCAGAGAATATATCTGAGATGCTGAAATAGATGTTAGCAGGTTACTTACATACATGCCTGAGGTAGATGGACATGACAGAGCGTACCAGTATACATACACTGTATATACAATATGTACAGTACAGTATATACAAAATGGTTGGATTTATTGACAGTGTTAAGTGTTCATTTGATTGACAGCCCGCGGAAAGAAACTGTATATCTGGTTGCTTTGGGGTACAGTGCTCTGTAGCGCCTACAAGAGGGGAGGAATTGGAACAGGTTGTGACCAGGGTGTGATGGGTCTGCAGTGATGCTGCCTGCCCGTTTGTTGAGCCTGGAGGTGTATAAGTCTGGAATGGAGGGCAGGTTGGCACCGATGATTTTCTCTGCAGAAATAACTGTCCGTTGTAGTCTGCCCCTGTCCTGTTTGGTGGTCGATCCAAATCAGACAGTGATGGATGTGCAGAGGACAGACTGGAATCAACAGTTCCTGAGAAAGGTTGAACTTCTTGAGCTGGTGGAGAAAGTACATCCTCTGCTGGTCCTTTTTGATGATTGTGTTGGATGCCCACCTTAGCTCCTGGGAAATTGTGGAACCCAGAAAATAGTAGGTTTTCACTGTAGACACCGTGCTGGTTGAGTATGGTGGGGTGGGGTGGGGTGGGGTAGTGTTGGGGGTCTCCTCCTGAAGTCCACTGTCATCTCCACAGTTTTGAGCGTGTTCAGCAGCTCCAGGTTGTTATGGCTGCCCCAGAGGGCCAGCTGTTCAACCTCCCATCTATATGCAGACTCTGGCTTTTTAAGACTTCTCCAGAATGCTCTTACTTGGTAGCTCAAGATATCATGTAATGCAGTGTTTCTCAACCCAGTCCTCAAGGACCCCCTATCCTGCAGATTTTCTTTGCAACCCTGAATAGGTACCTGTTTGTAGTTATTCAACCAATCAGCAATGAATGTCAGATTTTGCACACCTTGCATAATTAAGTGCTATGAGATGATTGGTTGAGTAAGTACAAGCAGGGCCACCTATGAAGGGTTACAATGAAAATCTGCAGGATAGGGGGTCCTTGAGGACTGGGTTGAGAAACACTGATGTAATGCAAAGAACACAAACGGCACATTTTTTCTTGGACCCATTTGACAATCGAATTGTTCAACCGTTTCATAGGCCTAATTCGTGCTCACCTCTACCTCTGTTTCATGATGGCCAGATTGGGAGCGAGCCTGCCAGCGACAAAAGTCTGTTTTGCGATCCAATTCCTGATTTATCAGTGCCAACTCCCATTACGCCAGTGCCCAACCAAGACCTCACAAAACAGTCTCTCATTCTATGTGCTACTTTATCAGCAATGGATGATCAATAGATTTCCATCATCCTCCTCTATCTAATGTAGGCTCATACATCGCTTTCATATGAAACTAGGCCTGTATATTTTTCACAAGGATGCAGTTTCTGATTTCATCTCGGTAAAGAGCGAAAACATACATCTTAAAGCCCATATTAGCTGCCACACAACATATAGCCTCATGTAGCCTATGTAGTCCTGACAAACATACATGCACAAGCACACATGCGTGCTCAAACATTTGCCCGTTTTTCACTTGTAGTGTCGGTGACATCATTGTCCAGGTGGGATCAAACTGATGACATATCCCAACGTTTCATGACGCGGATGGACCTGCTTATGCTCAGCTGAAGGTTACTTCAACAGATGCTTGTTGAAGCAGCTGCTCTTGTCCCCTTCCCTCCTGCAAACACAGGCAGCATCGTGGCACCAGCATACGTTTCCTGCTATTGAAGAGATAAGGAGAAGATATGTTTAGACTATGGGAATGCTGTCTGTGAGATCTTGTTTGTGTTATGGCCCCGCCAGCACATCCCCATGCCCCGCCTACCCAGTGGTGTTTTGGGGGCTTTTAAATGAAAAGAGCACTGAACAGCATCATAATTAACTGAACAAATAATCCAAGTTACTCATTCAGCACTATACAAACTCAATATGTTATTATTATCATTATCCTAGTCATAATGAAAGTGCTGATGGGACCCAATGGGAGCCATCAAAGAGGAATAGAGTAATATATGTGGTGCTAAAATACTTTTATGAAGGTGAGGTGTTAATGACAGCTTTTAATACAGGTCCCATGTCACTCTCCTGTAATTCTCTACCTTGAACTTTCTCTCTGTCTCTCTCTACCTACAAACAGATGACAAATTAAAGGAAAAACCTGAATGCTTGACCCCTACAGTAAGGGGGTCCAAAGGCTCTGTCATGGTGTGGGGAGCATTTTCCTGGCATGGTTTTGGTCCATTTCTCCCCTGAGAGGGAAGGGTCTCTGCAAGTCAATACGAAGTTATTCTGAGTGATCGCCTTTATCCTATGATGAAACATCTCTATCCTGATGGGAGCGCTCTCCTCCAGCATGACCATGCCCCCATCCACAGTGCACGTGGGGTCACTGAATGCTTTGATGAGTATGAAAATGATGTAATTCATATGCTACGGCTTTCTCGGTCACCAGATCTCAACCCAGTTGAATGCCTATGGGAGATTTTGGACCGACGTGCTCTCCATCCTCAAAACACCAAATGACAGAAGTTTTCCTGTCATCCTTGGTGACTCTGTATCCTCCACAGTGCCTCTCCCTTGTGGAGTCCCTCAGGGTTCTATTCTCTGACCAGTCCTATTTTCACTTTATGTGCTTCCCTTAAGCCTCCTACAGATTGTGCGATTTGGGCCATCTCAGACAAAAAAATGACTAAACGTGGCAATATCTTTGGTCATGGCTCCAAATCAGTGGTTCTATGTCGCACTGTGAGACAGGTTCAAAGACGGCCATTATTACGGTCTTGCGACCGAAGATAACCTGGGACAAAAGTCTGACAGTGTCAGAAATTTAGGATGACCATCTCACCATGTGGCTGCTGCTACGACCTGCGTCTACTAACCAACCTATAAAAATGCAGCACGAAATGACGCACTGATCAACGCGACACAGAATCTCTGCTGGCGCTAAACACAAACAAACAAACTTGGCATCTGAGACCCAAATGCGAAGGATTCAACAAAACGAGCTAAAATTAGCAAACAAACGAGCTGTGGCGACTATTGAAAGGACTCGATTCCTGCTTGGCGTCATGTTGCTCTACCAGGGGCGTAGATTGATTACATGCACTGATGCGGCACACATGCTGATGACGTTTTTATGGACTTGCGTTGTAGCCTGCCATTCAGTAAGTGTTATTATTGTGCAGTCTACATCAAACTTGATGTTGTACCCAAGCTTGTCCGGCTGAGGCTCTTATCTAAGGTCAAGTCCTTTTTGTCATGACTCTGAAAGGTTATACGTTCTTTTTATCTCGTCTCGACTCGACTACTGTAATGCCCTTTATGTTGGTGTTAGCCAGGCCCCCCCTCTCACGCTTGCACATTTCCCCTGTACTGTACTGGCCTCCCTTCACTAGCTCCCAGTACGTTTTGGGAATTGACTTCACGATGTTCTTGTTGGCTTAATGGTGAAATGGGCTCGCTCCTACCTACCTCTCTGACCTCCTGCAACCACACCTCCCATCAAGGCCGCTCAGGTCTGCTGAGCAGCCAGGTTGGGAGCCACAGGGGAGCTCGTGCCTTATCAGTTGTAGCCCCCAAACTCTGGAACGAGCTGCCTCCGCATGTTAGGCTGGCCCCTACACTGCCTGTTCTTATTGGCTTATTCGTTTTTAAATGCAAACTCAAGACCTGCCTTTTCAGTTTGGCTTTCAGTTAAATTTTACTTACTCTTTTGTTTATTTAGTTTAGTCTGATTCCACCTCTTGACCTGTGCTTTTAAATTCTAGATTGTTTTCCTTTCGTTTCTGTTTTGCTCCCTTCGATACCTCCCCTGTCTTTTAGCATTTTATTATCTTGTGCTCTTAACCGTTCATTTACTTTTTATCTTTCGTTATTTGGAGTTTTTATCTATTTCTTAATGGTCTTAAATTGTGCCCCATGTGTTTCCTCATTGCAAATTGATGAGATTTATGATAGTGTCTCCTCAGTTCCTGTTTTTATTCAGTGCTGCTTTTATTATTATTACTATAATATTTTTCGTGGGGAGGATTTTATTGTGTGAAGCACTTTGTATTAAGTGTGTTTGCATGAAAATTGCTGTACAAATAAAGTCTGATTGATTGGTTGATTGATTGATTTTAAATCCTGTCCTAAAATACATTTTTATTCTTTGGCTTTTAACTCAGTATGAGAATTGTCTTAACTCGTTTTGTACTTGTGTTTTTATTGTGTTGTTTTGTGGTTTTTGCTGTTTTGATCGTACAGCACTTTAGTCAGCTGTTGTTGTTTTTAAATGTGCTTAATGGTAAATAAATTGGATTTGATTTGATTTAATATGAGGGAACACATTTGGAAGAATGGTGTCCGCCCCTCCAGTAGAGTTCAGAGACTTGGAGAGTCCATGACGAGGTGCACTGAAGCGGTTCTGGAGGCCCGTGGTGGACCAACGCCTTACTAACACACTTTATGTTGGTTCGTCCTTTAGTTTGTCACCCGTCTGTGTGTATGAAAGCCACTTTATTTTGTCGTTGTTCAGTTGTTTGTCTTCTGCATGTAACCCATCCTATTGTATGGGAGCAGTGGGCAGCTGCAGCGCCCGGGGACCAACTCCACTTCTTCTTTCCACTGCCTTGCTCAGGGGCACAGACAGGAGTATTAACCCTAACATGTGTGTCTTTTTGACGTTAGGAGGTAACCGAAGCACCCGGAGGAAACCCACACAGACACGGGGAGAACATGCAAAGTCCACACAGATAGGACCCGGGACGAACCCAGGACCGTCTTGCTGTGAGGCAACAGGGCTACCCACTGGACCACCGTGCCACCCCTGTATGTATATAAGCATGTATCTATCTGTCCATCTATCTGCACACACACACACACACACACACACACACACACACACACACACACACACACACACACACACACACACACCTGTGCCAAGATAGTGCTGCTTTGTGTTCTACATAGCCGAGTCATCCCTCACTGAAGGGATTAAGAGATTAGAGGCTTCTGTGTGTGTGTGTGTGTGTGTGTGTGTGTGTGTGTGTGTGTGTGTGTGTGTGTGTGTGTGTGTGTGTGTGTGTGTGTGTGTGTGTGTGTGTGTGTGTGTGTGAGAATGTATGATGACTGTGTGTGGGTGGGATAACACATGGCTAAACAGTCTGTACATGGGATCTTTTAATTGCAGGCAGTCATCTGTGTACAGTATACATGAGGGTCTGTGTGTGTGTGTGTGTGTATGTGTGTGTGTGTGTGTGTGTGTGTGTATTTAAGTCTGTTCGGTATTATGTTCTCCAAGTGGAGACTTATGGATACAATATTTAGTTGTGTGGGAGGGATCTTTTGATGCAATGTTGTGTTTTTAAAGATCAATATTTATGACCGTCTCTGCTTCTCAGACTGTCAACACTGCTCGCGTCATGAATTGCAGGATTCTTCTTGTGTGTTTACGTTTGTGTGTCTGTGGGGTTTTCTTTTTTTTTGTTTGTTTTGTTTTGTTTTTGCTTTCCATGTGCAAAAAGTAATGCAAACTGAGTGCCGGACCTCGCTACGAAGGGTTTATCCCAGGTGTCATCCAGTTAAGGTCAGTGGTTATTGTCAGTAGTTCACGTCAGTGGTTATTTCATTTCAGTGTAGGTATTTCATGATGAGATTTGATGTCAAGGAGTTGCTTTGAATTAGAAAAGCCCTCACAGTTGTTCAGCATTACATCTCCAAAATGGCAGCATGAGAGAACAGCGGTGTACCAATCCACCGAGGTCACTTAAGTGCCAACCACTAGCGTGCAAGGATGCTGTAGTTCCAGAGACTCCGGAGGAGGTTTCAAAACGTTCAAAACATAAATTTGCAATTTTGGGTGCAGCACATCTCACACTCATGATGGCTGAGCATGTCACATCACCGGGAGCAGTTGGTTTTTGTGTGTTTGTGTGGTTGGTTGGTTGGTTGGTTGGTTTTCGGCTTAGAAGAGAGTCGTGAGTTCAAGTACAAGGCAGCAAACAGTTCGTACTCACGCATATAAGCGTGTTATTCACCCACAAGACACTAATCTACCGTCAGTCTGTTGTTTAGTACAGCAGCACCACCTGGACTCTGGATGAGCGCGTAGAAGCGCCAATGCAAAACCTGTGGGCTTGTGCTGCCCCCAGCTGGCGAATATCTCGCATTACAGCGGGGTTTCTTCCTCATCCTGTCGAGGTTTTTCAGCGTTTGGGCCCCAAGTGAACTCAGCTGTGCCTTGTTGTCAGTATGTGTTAGCCTGACCAGGCAAATATACAACATGACGCTCTTGTCAAAGCAAGAAACTCGAGCGACAGTGACGTCACGAATATCCAGATTTGATGTAAAAGCCTCAAATTGCTGATTATTTCTCTAGAGCAGTGGTTCTCAGCCTTTTTGGGGTCCTGGACCCCCTGCATATTTTGGATCTACCCTGAGGACCCCTCCACCTGATCTTGGGGGAGGGGGGGTTGCAATTTGATAGAAACAGTAGAAACTGCTTTTTAAATTGCATTATAGCATTTATTCACTCTTTGGGGCAAAAATAAGAGCTTTCAGTTGTAACTTAGATATAGTTAGCAAAACAGAGTTCTTATGCAGTAACTTTCAGATATATGTAACAAAACAGAATATGTATGCAGTAACTTTCAGATATATGTAACAAAACAGAATTCTTATGCAGTAACTTTCAGATATATGTAACAAAACAGAATATGTATTCAGTAACTTTCAGATATATGTAACAAAACAGAATATGTATGCAGTAACTTTCAGATATATGTAACGAAACAGAATTCTTATGCAGTAACTTTCAGATATATGTAACAAAACAGAATATGTATGCAGTAACTTTCAGATATATGTAACACAACAGAATATGTATTCAGTAACTTTTAACAATGCAAACGGGAGCGAGATCTCTTATTAAAATACAATAAATTACACTTGTGAAACAGATGTAATTAGAGATAAAAGTCCTGTTACCCTTTATAGCTCAGGTAGATAAAGGTCTCAGTCACATTTGAGTAAAATAATCCTATTTCTATAAATGTCATAGGATCTTTTTTTTAAAGATATTTATTTTCACGGACCCCTTGCAATTACACCACGGACCACTAGGGGTCCGCGGACCCCCGGTTGAGAAACACTGCTCTAGAGCACGTGTGCCTTTCCATGTCGATTCCCCCCCCCTCCCCTTCTCCCCAGTTGTATCTGGCCAATTACCCTACGGTCGCTGCTCCACCCCCTCTGCCGATCCAGGGAGGGCTGCAGACCACCACATGCCTCCTCCCATACACCTGGAGTCGCCAGCTGCTTCTTTTCACCTGACAGTGAGGAGCTTCGCCAGGGGGACGTAGCGCGTGGGAGGATCACGCTATTCCCCCCTCCTCCCCTAACAGGCTCACCGACCGCCCAGAGGAGGCGCTATCCACCCGGACGCCCAGCCAAGCCGGAGGTAACGCGGGGATTTGATCCGGCGATCCCCGTGTTGGTAGGCAACGGAATAGACCGCCACGCCACCCGGACGCCCAACGTCGAGAAAGGAATTCTGTTATCAAAATGGCGAAACCACAAGTCACCAGGAAGGAGCTCGGCCAATGGGAAATGTGTGTATGTCAAGAATTCCTTTCATACACTAATATCCATATCAGGTTTGAGGACTGTTTTAATATACAGTTATTGTTGAGCAACTCTGCATGAAAAATGATCTGAAAATCATTTTTCAGCGTGTGGACACGCGACAAGTCGACCTTCACCGTACTGTTGTCATTATTAGTCACACTGAGTGACTCATTAGTCACTTTTAAGAATGAACGTTGTGGGTCACCATTCGGCTCTTCAATGCAGCTGTTCAGCAGCAAATCACAATATTACGCAACCCACCTCCAGCCTGCTGATAAAGTTAACAATCAACTCTACCAAGTGGACACACACACACACACACACACTTTCCCCATCTTGCATTGCTCTTGTTCTCTTATTCCCCCCAATCTTCCCTGAGTCCTTTATTTTTTTCCTTTTCGTCTCTCCCGACCAACGCTACACACACCACCACCATCACAAACCCGCTCGCGATGCTCACCCCATCCATCCTCCGGCCCTCCGAGCTATTTCGGCAACGCCTGTTCTCTCCCGGAGCTTATCCCACGCTCAGGGCTTCACCAATTAATGCCTGTCATGTTTGCTCCCTGGCAGAGGAGCCATAAGCGGTGCCGACAATTTGTATTACAGTGGGCCCATCTTATGCATGGCTGGGCTGGGTGATGAGGCCTGACGGAGATAATCGGCTGCGGGTGCACAGACCGTCGACGCCTAACGTTACAGAACTGGCCGTGGCAGAGGTGGGCTGAAGTAAGTAGGAAGGAGCATAAAGCAGCAATATGTTTGCACAAAACGGCAGGCAGGTGTGCCTAGATGTGCAACAAACCAAGCACTGCACACGCGCTAGGTACACAGTCACGTTGAAGTTAGTCGCATGCAGGTGTGATGGAGAGAGACAGGGAAATGTAGGGGTTTCTACAGTTACATCGACACCGAGGTGGCTTAACAAGGCTGTGGCGTTCACTCGTTGTGGGTTCTCCTTTCTGTCCCCCCTTTTTTTCTCTTTGCCTCTCCCTCTCTTTCACGTCCTCCCTCCGTCCCAGCTAGTATAATTACATTAAGCTGGGTAGATCACCTTTCATTACCTGGAACGACGAGGTCTGCCTGTGCTGGTTTGCGGGTGTGCGCCTTTGTGCATGCACACATGCACGTGTATGTGTGTGTATTTGTGAGTAGGATTGTGAGTCTGAAAAACTGAGAAACTGCATTGAGAGTAGTTTGAAATCTCCCTGATATTTGAAATGTTCATAATTCTATATCAGGCGGCATGGCGGCACAGTGGTTAGTGCGGACGCCTCACAGCAAAGAAGGTCCTGGGTTCGAGCCCCGGGGTAGTCCAACCTTGGGGGTCGTCCCAGGTCGTCCTCTGTGTGGAGTTTGCATGTTCTCCCCGTGTCTGTGTGGGTTTCCTCCCACAGTCCAAAGACTTGTAGGTCAGGTGAATCAGCTGTACTAAATTGTCCCTAGGTGTGTGTGTGTGTGTGTGTGTGTGTGTGTGTGTGTGTGTGTGTGTGTCCTCTGTCCAGGGTGTCTCCCCACCTGCCGCCCAGTGACTGCTGGGATGGACTCCAGCATCCCTGCAGCCCTGAGAGCAGGATAAGTGGTTAAAGATAATGGATGGATGGATGTCACACTGAACTGTTTCAGCTCTTCATACAAAACGTAATACAAGACGAGGAGGACCCGAGTAAACACAAATTTCTGTTTTTAAATGATACCTTTAGTTATCAAAGGAAACAAGCAATCCAGCACCAACTAACCCTGTGTGAAAAAGCAATCACCCCTTTAGTTAATCAACCAATTAACCAAATTTGATTGATCACTGAATTTAATTAGATCAGTCACACCCAGGCTTCATTGCTGCCAGCCCTGTTGAATCTAAACAGGACTCATAAACAAGGCTCAGCGTTTTCGGTTTTTATTCCTCAAAGCCATCCAGCGTGCTGAATTTCGCCACAAGAGGACACTGTTACATAACCTCACACGAACAGGAACAACTTTTGGGTCCAGGTGAAAATCAGTTTAAACCGATCTGCTCCTTTTAAAAAAATGTGGGTATTGCTCGGTGAAAAAATGTAAAAACTGAAAACGCGGCGCCTTGCTCATCACTATCAATATGAAGTAGGCTACAAGGTCTCAACAAGCAGCACTCGAAGTCGCCATCAAAAGAGACTACGGAAGAGATGAGGAAAAAAAAGTTGTTGGCATAACAGTCTGGAGAGGGTTATGCAGCCACCTCTAAAGCTCTGGGACTCCAGCAAACGCTCCAAATGGAGAAAACTGGGAACAGTGGTGAATCTTTCCAGGCGTGGCCGGCCAACTGAAATTTCTCGGCTCATCCAGGAAGTCACAAAAAACAAAACCCAGGACAACAGCTAGAGAACTGCAGATGTCTTTAGCCTTAGCTAAGGTCATCGTTAATTTTTCGTCAATAAGAAAGAGACTGGGCAAAAATGGCATTCATGGGAGAGTTGCAAGGGGCAAACCACTGCTAACTAAGAAAAACATTACTGCTCGTCTCACATTTGCAAAAAGGTACGTTGATGACCGCCAAGCCTTTTTGGATAATGTTCTGCGGACGGATGAGTTAAAAGCTGAACTTTTTGGAGGACACGGGACCCGTTATGTGTGGCGTAAAGCAAACACAGCATTTCCCAGTAAGAACACACCAGTGGTCTAACATGGTGGTGGTCGTGTGGTGGTGTGGGGACGCTTTGCTGCCTCAGGGCCTGGAAGACTCACCATCAGTGAAGGAGCCATGAATTCTGCTCTCTACCAGAACATTCTGAAGGAGAAGGTCCGGTCATCAGTTGCTGGGTTATGCAGCAAGACAATGATCCAAAACCCAAGAGTAAGTCCACCTCAGAACGGCCAAAAAGAATCAAAAGTAAGGTTTTCTGGCCTGGTCAAAGTCTTGACTTGAACCCCATCGAGACGCTGTGGCAGGACCTTAAACCAGCACTTCACGCTCGAACACCCTCCAGTGTCACGGAATTACTGCAATTCTGCAAAGAAGAGTGGGTCAGATTCCCTCCAACGCAGTGTGAAAGACTGATCTCCAGTTATAGGAAGAGTTTGGTTGCAGTTGATGCTGCTAAAGGTGGCACAGCTAGCTAGGTTCAGGGGGCAGTTACTTTTTCACACGCGTGATGTGGGTGTTGGGATAACGTTTTTCCTCGAATAAATGAAACGATCATTTAGAAACCTATATGTTGTGTTTACCTGGGTTCTCCTTGTCTTACAGTTCATTTTGCATGAAGAGCTGAAACCATTCAGTGGGGAACATTTGCAAAAACAGAGGGGATCAGGAAGGGTGCAAACACTTTTTCACGGCACTGTAACTCAACCACTGAAACCACTGGGAAACCACCTGTCATCCTCGGAGACACGCACAACATATTATGCCGGCCATAATTCTGTTTCCCTCGTTCGCCGCTTGTGTAAACAGAAAAACGACAAACAGTAATGTTCTCCTGCTATAATTCATAGAACAATCCAACAAATTATTTAACAATGTTTACAAAGCTGCGCGAGCGCAACGGAGACCTCCGGCAATGACCGTGTCTGCTGTTTGTGTTTGGATTTTGCAATGTGCAGTTTGATCTCATATTACTTGTAGTGACTTTTGGTGTGCATGTGTGGGATCTAAACCTTTTAGAGTTTGCTGCGCCCTACCTTGCTGACATTGGCTCTCGTTTTCATTCGTGCGTTGTTTCTTTTCTCAAAGACTGCGCAGGAGTCGCAGCAGTGTACGTGCAGCTCCACATCTCATCGACAGCCAGGCTAGTAGAACTGCTCCCTGAGGCAGTGGAGGGTCTTGGCATTCCTGTAGTGCCCCACCCCCACCAAGCCATGTACCATCTGGAGAACCTGGGAATGGAGCACACAGGGCACCAATAGTTGCAAGAGGTCATTCCCTCATCGGGAGCTTGCCACCTCCGGTACCCCAACTCGTCGTGGAGCTCAAAGTTGTCCCATTGAGAGTGGTAGGCCTTTACCTCCGGCCCCAGCACTGACGCCCCTGTCCACTCAGATTGCCGTCCCATCTCCAGCCAGCCCCTCACTAGTGCCAGGGTCATGTCCGTCTCCTGCTGCTGCCTCAGTTGCTGTGTGGTCAATGGGAACCACTGCTCCTCATTGCTGGTGGTCCGGACGGCTGCCACCATCAGCATCATTTGGCCCTATTCCTGCCGCAGCGGCACTCCAGTGCACCGGGGCTCTGAGCCTGCTGAGCTGTGGCTGCTCAGTAACCAGCTCACCGGTCCTTGTTCCCGCTCCTCCCTCAGTCGGAACCAGAGCACCATGGTCTTCGTGCCGAGGGTGATGGTTGCCTCCAATACTTTAACATGGGCTCCCCAGTAGGTCAGCAGGTCCAGGCAGATCATGCATGGGTCTTGGATGTTGATGAGCCAGAACTTGTGCGCCAGCTCCTGGTCTTTAGCCCGGAATTGCAGTGACCTCTTCCCTCTCATGCCAGCCTTTTCTCCTGTCACTGTCATCAGCTGGGTGTTGGTTGGTGACCATGCCACCGAGTGGGCCTGTGGTGCCTGGGAGGGTGCCAGGTCACACCAGGGAAATGGTAGACCCATGTCTACCAAGGTCCTGCAGGATTGACCATCAAGTTGGCAGTCTAGACACAGTCTTTTGGTGTGACCTTGGCAGCCGAACAGCCTGCATTGGCCTTGAAGGGGGGCTGGAGACTGGAGTGGTGGTCCCCTCACTAGGCCACTCTGCTATCATTTCCTTGCCGGCCGGGTGACTCTGGCTTTCGGCGCTGGTGCTGGGCAGTCACAGGCTATGTGACCAGGCTCATCACACAGCGATGGATGTCACCTGGATGTTGGAGGCCATTGCTGGGACTGCTGTGGTGGAAGCCAAACTTGGTAGACCTCTTCCTCTTCGTTGTAGTCAGCCAACCTGACGTGCGGTCGGACAGCGGGGGCCTTATGCTGGGTAAGCTCCATGGCGAGCCTCGGCTCATTCAGCTTCACAGAGAGCCTTGCTAAGGGATTGGGGCCATGGTGAGGTGAACATGCTGGCGCAACTGCTCCGACATGAGCCCCTGCAGGAAAGCATGGAGGGCCAGCTGCTCTTGGGTGGCTGTGTTGAACTGTGGGTAACCATGTCGGGTGTGCGGGTGTGCAGCTGCACATCTGCGGCGAAGGTACCCAGGTTCTCTCCCTCTTGGCGGTGGCGGCTGGCTAGCTGCTCCCTGCTCCAGTCAGTGAAGGGTCGTAAATATATATAAGGAAAATATGAGTTTGGAGACTGCTGTACTGTAGTAGGGAAGTGTGTGTGGCTTAGAGAGTCGGAGTCACGGCTGCTGTGTGCAGCAGTTTCGTGAAGCACACGGCATGCGAAGGCAGCGTGGATTCTGGGCCGCTATTATTCAGAATTGTGGCTTTTCGCCTGTTAGGTGGCATATGTGAGCCTTTAGGCAGGTGTCGTTGTGTTGTCCATAATCATTAAGGACAGAACCACTTACTGGCCCTTCACTTTGAATGATAAATGACACCATTTGAAAATATAGTGACCCACGGTATAATTCATTACTTTTACAGCGCTGTGTGGGCTGATCAACACAACCCAGGTCTATTATGAAGGGGGGGGGCGCACAGAGAGATGTGGGTTTTTTTTAATTCTTTTACATAAATTTGTGAAATTGTGTGGTTAAATCATGTGAACAGGGCCAGAATGGCTGCCGCCGTACACCTGCAGACGGAAGCTGTTGTATCCTGAACAGCAGACTGAGGTGCTGTTATTTCCTCCATACGTATTTCTTATTTATTTGTTTATTGGCATATTACTCTCCAATCCCTTCAGGGGGCTGCCGAGGCTGCTGGCGAGGGGTTTGTGGGAAAGGTCAGCCAATCTGCATAATTTCCTATTACTGGTAATGTGGGAAGTGATTGGATTCAGGGCGGTGGCTAGTCAACCGTCAAAATTCCTTATTTCATGCACCTCTAAATGAATTCTCATCCTCCCGAGTTGCACGATTCCGTGTGTGTGTGTGTGTGTGTGTGTGTGTGTGTACGTGTATGCACACCGTGAGTCATTTGCACATATCGCACATATGTGGGCTTAATATATGAAGATGCTTTTTACCATGTAACGTGCCGGTGTGTTTCCATGGGGGTCTGAGTGTTAAGTGTGTGTTTGCCAGTGCAAAACAAATACACATCAGACACGAATCCCTCCCCTCTTGAGGCATATCTACATACATAGGTACCTGACACTCAAGTAAATATTTATATTAGCCAAGACAAGAGCCTCATTCATATGGACGTGTCACTCCGTTTGTTTACTACCACTCACCGGGGTAGGTCTGCAGACTTCCTCTGCCTGTCCGGGAGGAATCCCAGGTAATTATGTTGTTTGTCAGAGACATTTATAGCTGTAGGACACGGAAAAGTGCTCACACTAATTCACGGCGGTGCCGCCACTATTTATCAGATGATATTTTACCGGGGCAGCACGGTGGCGCAGTGGCTAGCGCGGTCGCCTCACAGCAAGAAGGTTCTGGGTTCGAGCCCCGGTGTAGGCCAACCTTGGGGAGGTCGTCCCGGGTCGTCCTCTGTGTGGAGTTTGCATGTTCTCCCCGTGTCTGTGTGGGTTTCCACCGGGGGGCTCTGGTTTCCTCCCACAGTCCAAAGCCATGTAGGTCAGGTGACTCGGCCGTACTAAATTATCCCTAAGTGTGTGTGTGTGTGTGTGTGTGTGTGGGTGGGCCCTGTGTCTCCCCGCCTGCTGCCCAATGGCTGCTGGGATAGGCTCCAGCATCCCGGCGACCCCGAGAGCAGGATAAGTGGTTTGGATAATGGGTGGATGGATGTTTTCCTGGTCGTGTGTCTCAACACAATCCTTTCCTTCCATGACAAATATGAATATTGAGCTTCGTGAGAGAGATCCCAGATTGGTATGTTACCAAAAAACCAAAAAATAAATCTACGCAAGCGTGCATTTCGTAGTAGTACTACACATGGTACTGCATAAACAGAGAGCTGTTCAGTGCCGGGAGACCGGCCAGAGAAGTGTACTGCCAGCAGGATTTGGTGCGTGAGAAAAGGTCCATCAGACACGTTTGAAATTAAAGGCTGTAAGGTGAACACCTGCCCCCTCGCCTGTCTCGCTGAGCCCGGCAGAAGAAGTCTTCAGACGGTGATTAAAGCAGCGGCGCGGGCACACACTTCATTCTCATTCACACCGTGTTTCACTACCGCTGTGGAAACACCGCCGCCGCTTCAACCACTAACACTAATGTCTCCGCCGTCATAACGGACGAGTGCAGCAAGATGTGCACGATTCTGCGTGTGTGTCTGTGTGTGTGTGTCTGTGTGCAATGTACTTGTCGATTGTTTTATCCCGCGGACAACTGCTCACAGTGTGTGCAGCAAGGTCATGCTTTCTGGTGGCCATATGCACCCCTGTCCTCCACGCATGGTGGGAAGACACCCGGAGAGCTGTGGGGCGGACGCACAGGCCGCCACCGCCACCGCACAGGCACGCCGGAGACGAGCACACACCTGCTCGCACACCGTGGGGCCCTGTCATGCTGAGGATGGCGCCGGCGGAGCCGCCTAGAAGTCAACCAGGCGTTCACTGTGGTCAGCTGTCCTTGTGGAGCGACCACCCGGAAGGTTACTTTTGAAATGTAATCGGTTACAGATTACTTGTTACCCCGTTAAAAATGTAACTATTTCAATTATTTCATCAAGGTAATGCAACCTCAAGCGTAGAAGCCCTAAAAACCCAAATTTAAACCAGCCAGAGTAAACCTCACTTGGTTAGCCAGGAAGGACCCATGCATCTTGCGCACCAAATCACGTGATCCCGCGAGCCCGATGCCGCCTGTTGGCAAACACTGATGCCGAGCGCGAGGGACAAAATACTGACGGATGAGAGCACCTCGTTAGCATTTGGAGGTTTATTACCCCGGGGACTTAATGCAGGTGTGCGTGCTGAAATGTGAAAATGCTGAAATGAGAGAGAAGAGTAAGGTTGGGTTAATTTTGCATGACCCACACACACACACACACACACACACACACATACACAGACACACATTCACCCAGACACACAAACACACCCACAGGCCCATATGCCAGTGTAATTTATCCACATTTATGGTGAGATATCAAATCATCTTCGATCCCCAGCAGCCCACGCCGCTCCACCACCTCCCCCCGGCCCCTCCTTTACCTCCTCCTCCTCCTCCTCCTTTTCCTCCCCTCGCCTCCTCTTTCCTCCCCCTGGCTGCATGGCGGAGCAAAATCGATAGCAGATAGAAAAGGGAGAGTGCTGGAAAATATAGTTGATGTGGCTGTAATGCATCATCATTAAACATGGGTGTGTGGGGCAGGGCCATATTTCAGCTGCGGGGCAAATAATTTCAGCTAATAATTGAGATTCAGTGTTTTTTAGCTTTATACTAATGGGGTTGTCAAGGTGAGAGTCCATCAGCGGGGGGAGAAAAAATTGAAAATGAAAAAACATGGAAACTTATTATGGAATCTTGTGTGTGTGTGTGTGTGTGTGTGTGTGTGTCTGTGTGTACGTATGTACGTTTACGTCACAGCATGTACAAGTCCTCCAACCCATAGGACCACATAGGTCATATACCCTCTGATACGGCCCACAGGAGCGTTTCCTAGATTAGCGCCCCTACCGGCGGCAGGAGGTACGCCACAGATAGTTTTCGCCCCTGTGCATTGTGGGTTTTTATCTACTTGGTGACGTCCTTCTTATGAGGCCTCCTAGACAGGCTAATAGAGGTCAGTAAATAGCGATTAAAACAATGTGAGAACAATAGAACATGTAGTCAGTGGGTGTTTGTGTTGTAACTAAGAGTGCTATTGGCAGCACGGCCGCTAGAGGTCGCTTAACTTCCAAACGTAACTGTAGGTCTAAACAAGCTGCTAGTACAAACGACCTATGGGGTCGTTTTTTGGCGGAGGACGGCCTCGTCCGACCAGTTGCACAGGGTTTAAATTTGTGTGTAAAGTTGTGTGTTTGAGATGGAGAGAGAGAGAGGTGGAGGCTTAAACACATACAGCAAAGCAGGCGGTGTGTGATTTGCAAGCTTTAGTGGGTGATGGAGGAGTACCGGCCACTGGGTCGCGTGTCAGCTTTGAGTCGCTGCGGGAGTTGGGAGTCTCCTGAAATCCTGAGGAATTCTGGTTCTGGTGAACTTGTGAGCACTTGAAGTGGACCACACATATCTCCTCATATTCAAGTTCTCAGTAAGGGGCAGAAATGGCAAATCCATGTCCAGCAAGGAAAAGTCCTGACCGTGCATTTGATCCACCCGTGCACTAAACGAGGTGATTTGATCAGCTGGTTTCCCCTACCTGACCGAACAGCGGCGGTGACTAGAATCAACTGGTGGAGTACATGGGTGGAGCAAATACATGGTTAGGATTTTTATTTTCTGGACATGGATTTGCCACCTCTGATAAGGGGTGGGCTTTGGTGCTGGTGCTGTGAGGAGAACATTTTTCTCCTCCCAATTGTACCCGGCCAATTACCCCCCACTCTTCCGAGCCGTCCCGGTCTCTGCTCCACCCCCCTCTGCTGATCCAGGAGGGCTGCAGACTACCACAAGCCTCCTCCCATACATGAGGAGTCGCCAGCCGCTGCTTTTCACCTGACAGTGGGGAGTTTCACCAGGGGGATGTAGAGCGTGGGAGGATTATACTATTCCCCCCAATCCCCCCTCCCCCCCAAACAGGCGCCCCGACTGACCAGAGGAGGTGCTAGTGCAGCGGCCAGGACACACACCCACATCCGGCTTCCCACCCGCAGACACGGCCAATTATGTCTGTAGGGACGCCCGACCAAGCCGGAGGTAACACGGGGATTCGAACCGGCGATCCCTGTGTTGGTAGGCAACGGGATAGACCGCCACGCCACCCGGACGCCTGTGAGGGAACTTTTACCACCTACTACAACTACCATGGCTTCCCATCTCATAACAGAATTGGGATGGATGCTCCACTGTCTATAACATACATTACAGTGTGTGTGTGTGTGTGTGTGTGTGTGTGTGTGTGTGTGTGTGTGTGTGTGTGTGTGTGTTGTGTGTGTGTTGGGCTCAGGCCTGTGGTAATGAGGAGGCCTGCTGTGTAACCCTGTCTTTGTTTGTGTTCTAACAAGCACAGCTGACACAACAGGACTCTGGCATAACCTTCCCATAGTACCACACACACACACACACACACACACACACACACACACACACACACACACACACACGCGCAATAACCAAAATCAGTTTGTAATAATCACCCAGTTTGTGGTGATTTACAGTTGTGCACATAATGAGCCGAGTCTCTGGTTGAGCGTCGAAGGCGGTGTGGAGTTGGGCGGTGGGAGTCTAATGGAGACCCAATTTTGTTTCCCTTCCTTTTTTTGTCCTCCTTACCTCCTTGATTAACAAGCCTCATTATAACACCGCCTTTGGCCGCTGCCATAACAACTGATTGACCTTGGAGTCGTTTGCTAAACTTGTCCTGTGAAACAGACGGCTGAGATATTTCACGAGACACCGGGGTTGTAGGACACGTGGGCTTTACCGTATCTGGGCTTTTGGGGGTATCATGGGACGGGGGGGGGGGTTACTCTTAATCTTAAGGAAACACTTCTACTCGTGCTACATCGCTCATCTTTTAAATCCTTGAGATGGGGTTCGTTTCTAGATTCACTTCTTCATCTCACCGCTAGAGGGCGCTGACCATCCTCCTCATAACCGGTGTGCGGGGCCTTCCTCGTTCCCTGTGCTGGCTGATGAAACACTTCCTTGCTGCCTCGTTCGTATTCCCTGTATAAAGCCACCGAAAGTGCAGATACGAGGTTCAGAATCAATGTGGCCTCTCAACAGTAGTTTCTTCAACCAAACAGAGGTGGATATACTATATATCTATATCTACACATATATACATATATATATATCTATATCTACATATATATATATCTATATATATATATATATATATATCTATATATATATATACTGTGTGTGTGTCATAGACGAGCATCTTGTACCTGCTGGTAGGCTGGATGGCACATCTTTTCAGAGTCTCGTCTGTTTTTCTTAAACTTCTTGTGTATTTGTGCTGACGGGGCGCCCCCTCTGGGTTTGCTGTAAGCACACTCAGTTTGGATGCAGGATACACACATGTGTATGGGTGTGTGTACACGTGCATGTGTGTGTGTGTGTGTGTGTGTGTGCACCAGCGAGTGTGTGAAAAGCCATTCCCAAAGAGCCCTGCTCCCACTCCTAACACGACTCTCACCGAAGAGAGTTGCCCCCCCCCTCCAGTGGTGGCTGCTGCTACATTTTTTGGGGGGGGGGCCAGTTTACCTTGGTGCAGCACACCTGACAGCTGCTTTAACGTCCACACAGTCACAGAGTTATTAAGAAGGACAATGTAGCCTATAGATGTTATCAGGGTTGGCAGACGGTGGATGATTGACAGCCGAGACGAGGCGTGGTGGTGGGTGTGAACGTGATCGACAGCCACGAGAATCGTCCAATCACATTAGATCAAAAAACAATCAAACGATACCAATTCACTGCCAATAAAAGTGGGCGTGTCCTGGGCGGCACAGAACTGCGCCCCCTGGAAAAGCTGAAGAACCAATCAGACAGCAGCCTCAGGTCACCTGCTCGCCACAAATTTGAGGGCTTCCATAAGGTGTCGTTTGGCCGGCGGCCCTCACCCAGGAAGTATATGTATTCAGACAGGAAGTATATGTATTCAGACAGGAAGTATATGTATTCAGACAGGAAGTATTTGTATTCAGACAGGAAGTATATGTATTCAGACAGGAAGTACATGTATTCAGACAGGAAGTATATGTATTCAGACAGGAAGTATATGTATTCAGACAGGAAGTATATGTATTCAGACAGGAAGTACATGTATTCAGACAAGAAGTATATGTATTCAGACAGGAAGTATATGTATTCAGACAGGAAGTATATGTATTCAGACAGGAAGTATTTGTATTCAGACAGGAAGTATATGTATTCAGACAGGAAGTATATGTATTCAGACAGAAACCAACCAAACACCATTTGAACCAGTATTTAATGCTGCCGACAGGCTGAAAACACTTTTGTTTCATCGTTATTTACATTATATACAACTACATTATATTTAACATGTTTAAGTAGATTTTCATCTCTTGATGTTTGAAGGGGGCGCCTTGTACTGGCCAGCCACCACTGGTCCCCCCCCCCCCCCACCTCCGTTTAATAAGAATGAATCCGCGGTGCTGCCATCCCATGGCGACCAGACAGAGTGATGGAGACAAAACGGGTGGCGCTATAAAAACCTGCCAGTTCAGGACGGGATGTGGACTCCAGCCCTCGACACATCCCAGACGTGTTATGGAATATGTGTGCATTTGTTTTAAAAGGTGAAGTGTAAAAAAAGAACTGAACGCTGTGAAGGAAATGACACGAACTAATGTGGTAAATAGTGACGTGACGCGCATGATGACGCACAAATTACACGCAGTCACTTTGACCGCTCATGGTCGCTTTAGGTAGATCTCATCACAACTGTATTCTGTGCAATTAATCTCAAACTAATTTTAATGCACATGTAGCAGGGAGCGGCAGGTCTGTATCTTTTATCCCACAAAGTTATTAAACTTTGAAAATCCGAAGCCGTCAAAATGGCCGCCTTGACGTTTTAAAGTAAAGCGGTTGTGTTATTCAACAAGAAAAGATGGCGAGATTTGTGAATTGTCCCGCCCCTAGTGATGGCCCGGTGGCCTGTCCAGGCTGTATGGTGGCCAGGCGGCCTGTCCAGGCTGTGTGACGGCCCGGCGGCCTGTCCAGGCTGCGTGACGGCCCGGCGGCCTGTCCAGGCTGCGTGGCGGCCCGGCGGCCTGTCCAGGCTGCGTGGCGGCCCGGCGGCCTGTCCAGGCTGCGTGGCGGCTCGGCGGCCTGTCCAGGCTGCGTGGCGGCCCGGCGGCCTGTCCAGGCTGAGTGGCGGCCCGGCGGCCTGTCCAGGCTGCGTGGCGGCCCGGCGGCCTGTCCAGGCTGCGTGGCGGCCCGGCGGCCTGTCCAGGGTGTCTCCCTGCCTGCCGCCCAGTGACTACTGGGATAGGCTCCAGCATCCCTGCCCCCCTGAGAGCAGGATGGGCGGTTCGGATGATGGCTGGATGGATGTTTTAATGTATGTGATTTTGTGGGGGGGGGTGTAGGGGTGTGTGGGGGGGTAGGGGTAGGGGTAACTTGTGATTCAGGGAGTTTTGTGTCTGGTCGAGAAGACCGTTGGCGTGTCTTTGGAAAGGAAAAGTGATGTGCATGATATGGAGCAATACAACACCGCACTGCCCGTTTTGCTCCTCCGCCGTCTTTTGCGGTCCAGCTTCCTCCGAGGATTCAGCAGCCGGTTAAATTTCCTCCATGAGCAGCCCTTATTATCAGCCAGCAGCTGCCATTTACTGTCCCCTGGCTGCCATGTGATTAAATGACAAAATGATTTACCGGAAAATGTCAGCCGCCGCACCCACTCCGGCGCCGGGGGTGGAGGATATCGGGGTTTTATGTGAGCTTACGCACGTGAGAGTGCTTTTTATTTTTGCTGTCTGTCCACGTGTGTCCGTGTGTCCTTGGCTGCATGTGGCTCATCATGTTCTTTTGTCCCATCCAGCTATCCGTCCCGGTTAATGTGAAGCATACCGTTCATGGGCCGTCATGGCGTCCAGTCGAAACGTTATGTTTTTTCTTGAGCGGCCCTACCCATCCCATGCCTCCTCTGCATGTAGTGTATCAGAAGTGCAAGAGGAACTGCAAATGGAGCCTTCTGCAGGCTCAAACGTGTGCATGCACACCGACACGTGTCCACGTGGACGTGACAGACGGCATGTAAATGTCTGCTGAGGGCACACCGGGGAGAAGGAATACAGACAGATGGTACAAAAAGGGGCGAAAAGAAGGACATGTAAATGAGCAGAGGGAAAAGAGAGAGTGGGCAAAGCGAGTTAATGGGTGTCACACGTGGCTATACAAAAAGCAAAAAAAAAATCTTGGGATGGGTCTGACCTATATGAATTTCGAGGCAGTTCCCGTTTTACCGGTTGCAGAGAGTGGCTGTTATTTTGCCAAGCCGGGGCGACGTTTAAGCTATATACAGACAAAAGGGCATAGGGTGATGAAACGCTTTTTTTATTCTTTTATTTTTTATTTTTGTAGCGCCACAGGAAAAAGTATGAAGACGGTGTGCGGCTCAGTGCAGATTCAGACAGGAGGACCTTGCCTTCCCTGTTTATAGCTCCATTAACTGCCTGCCTCGACGCCCCTTGGGGAAATATCCGGCGCTTAAATATGATTTCATGCCATTTTGCATCTACATTGTAGGATGGGGCCGACGCTAAAGCCTTCCGCCATCTTTTCTGTCTAATAAATATTGCAGACCAACTATCTGTTAAATTATCCATGATGTGATCCACTCAGTCATTTATCCAGGACTCTCTCTCCGACTCCGACTTGTGTGTTTTCCTGCACTCCGAGTGTGCATTGTGTTACTATGTAGATGTTTTTCCCACATATCCCCCGCATCGGTTTCGCAGAGACCTCATTAACTGGGCGACTGGAGAGGCTGCGAGCGAACTTCCTCACTTCTTCTATTGCGTGTTCCTCCCTCCACTTCATTTTCACCCCCCCCCCCCGTACTTCACCCTGTGTGTTTCCACAAAGAAGTCTGTGCACCGGTCCGATGAGTGACCAGTCCTGCACCTTGCTGAAAAGAAGTACAAATCACTGTACTATATAACAAGCAAGGGAAGACGATCGCTTATATCGACTGCGTAGGACTGTCAGCGCCACGCCGGGGGGAAATAATGAGGGAGTTTCACTGTTCGAAGCAGAATAGCAAGTAGTTTCTGGGTAAATGACTCTAACGATTTAGCCAATGTAGCTGTAATTGTTAGCAGGCGAGCAAGGCGCAGCCGGAGAGGCCGTGCAGGGGTGTTTTCTACAGGGACCCGTGCCGCTTGGGACAGCCTGGCTGACTTAGTGATTTAAGGCCGTAACGGTAATGATATGCGTGAATTTCTCCTTTGCGCTGGCTCCCACTCACACGAGGACGGTGCAGGAGGCTTTGAGTTCCTTTAATGACCTTGTTGCACGTTCTGCACCACCCACCACCACCACCCCCCCGCTGCCGCCGCATGCTGCCTAACAAGGCAGAAACGGCCCGACGATAAACTCAGACAAACACGCCGCTGCGAGGTGGCGAAAACCATTTCGAAATAAATCGCAAAAGTGCAAATATCGGCTCTAAATGTCGGCGCGCTGTGAATTCTGATCAGGGTGTCCTGCTGTTTGCTAGATGCGTCGTAGTTTCTCCGACAGTGCTTACATTATAAAACTCTTAAACAGATTTTCCCTCGGATGTTTACCGGTAAAGATGGATTATTCCTCTCCCAGTACCTGAGGCGGCTCTATTTGCAGGATCAAGAGTGGAGATTCTTATCGGAAAGGTCAAATTTTCAAAGTAATGGAATTTTTTTTTAACTTCCTTTTATCTTAAGAGATGCTGCCCGGCTGGTTATCTTAGAATTGCCCCCTTGCACCCTGGGAGGAACACCGTCATCGGAAGCGGATGTAGCCGGGAGAGTGGCTACTTCAGTGATGAAACATCCATCCACCCGTTATCCGGATCGCTTATCCTGCTCTCAGGGTCGTGGGGATGCTGGAGCCTATCCCAGCAGTCATTGGGCGGCAGGCGGGCAGACACCCTGCACAGGCCGCCAAGCCATCAGAGGGCGCCCCAATTCACCTGACCTACATGGCTTTGGACTGTGGGAGGAAACCAGAGCAGCCAGAGGAAACCCACGCAGACACGGGGAGAACATGCAAACTCCACACAGAGGACGACCCGGGACGACCCCCCCAAGGTCGGACTACCCCGGGGCTCGAACCCAGAACCTTATTGCTGCGAGGCGACTGCGCTAACCACTGCACCACCGTGCCGCCCCTGTGATGAAACAAGCTGTGTTTATTATGCACAAGCAGCCCACAGCACCTGATGGATGGATTGTAATATAAATGGCAAACACGCGGGTGAGCCGACAGCCATTACCACACACAGTTGTAGGGCAAGCGCCCAAAACGTCGCCCCGGATGGGTGGGGAGGTGTTCATGACTAGGGGTCTACTTCGCCAATCCGCCAGTTAGCGACGCTAACCTGTATTGACCAACGGCCATCATGCAGCCTCGCCAAACTAACGGAGTCTATATCTATAGGCCTGCGGGCAGCCTGTCGACAGATGCCGTCATCACCAAAAAGAAAGAAAAGGCCCCTAAAAAATATAGCAGGTGTTCAGGAGATAAGAGAAGACGAGGGGTTTAAAGAAGAAAAGGAAAAAGGGGGGGGCAGGAGGGAGGGAGGAAACGGGAAGAAAAGAAATGGATGCTTTCTTACAAGGTAGAGCTCATCGATGCCCCCCTCTCTTTTTCTATTGCTTCCATTTACTTTCTTTCATTCTTTTGTCCTTGTTTTCTTTCTTTCCCTTCTTTTTACTTATTCACACACACACACACACACACACACACACACACACTAAACCATCCCCATCAACCCACCTATTGGCTCTCCAAATTGCCTCTCAATTTTCATTTGGCCCTTCGATTAGTCTACCCGCTGGCCCACCGCTCCTTTCTTCTGCACCTCTAGAAGTGGTGCTGGCAGGGAGATCAATGGCTCTGAACTCCAGGAGGAACAGGAGAGGGCCTGACTGCAGGTGCTCTTGTCTCCTCTCCTCCTCTCCCCCTTCTCGCTTTGTTTTTTTGGCGTGCCGTCTGTCTGCACCTCTCCCGTCACAGAGAGGAGGCCACGCTTTCTAATGCACAGATCTAAAGGCTCTCCTTTCACTCTCCCTGCCGCACCGCCGTTGTCTAATGTTTCCTCTGCACCTCTTTATCAAAAGATGCATTGAGAACTGAAGTTTGGGTTTGAAAGCCTGACATCCCGGCCCCCCACCCCCGCCGCCCCTTCCTTTCACCATCATTTACTTGAACTTCTGTGACGGTGTAATTTCAGAAATACTGCCATAGCTTCGGCATTCCTCTGTCTCTGTTCCCTCAGGGTCACCATCAAGAGTAATGTGAACTCACTCTCTCGTCATTTTTCTCCGCGAGGCCATTCTTCTTTGCAAGTTGCAACTGACTCACACTACTCGCGGGCTCGATTTCCCGAGACCGCATATGCACATGCCATTGTTGACAATGGTCACGCTCTTTTCCCCTAGGTTGTCAGCGATGTAAAGGGGGCCTTAGCCGAACCTTTGGGCTTAATGGTTGGCCTCTAGCTTCTCACGTAAACTTCAATTGTTTTTGTGCAAGTTATATTGAAAGCCAGCCCTGCAACCCCACGGCTGTTGGTTTGAATCTTGGCAGATGGCGAAGAAGAATGCATCTATTGGCTCACAATTACCATCAAAGGGCTTGCGAGCAAGGCGCTGCGCTAAAGACCGAGGTCCTAGTTGCATCCAACTCTGCACTCTCATGTGGATAGTGCGTGGCACTGGCTTTGTTTATTTTAAAAGCGTTCATGTATGTCCTCACTGTGACTCAAAAAGAGAAAAATTCACAAAATGGCACAAAGCGGGCAGTCATCGAATGGCCAAAGACATCTGGCAGCCTCTGGTTAGCATCTCGCTAGCAGTGCTGTGTGAAGAAACTAGTGTGGGGGTAGTGTGGTCTCGCTCACACTCTGCATCCATGCTGCTCCTTTGGGAGCTGCCTTGAAGAGCCCTGGAACGGCTGCAGCTCTGGCAGGCTCTCTCAGCTAGCTCTGCCTCAGGTGTTAGGGAACTGGGACGTCCATGAGACCTGGAAAGAAGCTGGCCAGTAGGGCTGACCGACTAGGGAAACGAATCTAACTGCAATTTTTTTTTAGCCGAAACACTGCGATTGTGATTTAGTACGTGATTTTTTCTTTAAAGTTCATCATCTTCCGTGTTATCCACTGAACACAAACAATAAATCATTCTATAGTACGACAAACACAACAGTCAACATATAAACTGCTCTTTCCTGTAGGCCAGGCCTACGTGTTATGATGAAATGATGTGCAGCATGAGGGGATGTTTCCATAACAATAATAATAATTAATAATTTTTATATACAGCACTTTTAAGACGAGATTTAAAAGACGCTAGAGACTTGGTTTGTCTTAGTTCAACAGGAAGAGAGGTCCATAGTGTGGGGGCTCCGACAGCAAAAGCCCCATCACCCTTTGTGACAAACCGAGACCCCCACATAATGGCCGGAATCACAGAAAGTTGAATTAGTTCATCTGGACACAACGATTAATGGCAGAAAGGTTTCATGACACAGCCAAGTGACTTCGTCAGTCTCAACTGACTGCAGGTGTCCCCCGCCCTTATAAACAGCACAGCTGCATAACGACCGAAACCAACGATCGGTTTCATTTGCAAACTGGCATGACCATTAACTAGAGCTACAATAGCCATGCCGTGTGTACTATTCACAGAAGATTGGGGAATAGTCACCATTATAAGATGGCGACAGATGTACGGGGGGGGGGGGGCAATCAACAGTCCTCCGTCACCAATTGGTGATGGGGGGACAGTTGATGACACAAGGTGTGGCAGCCAAAACTCTTGGTGTTACATTTGATCCCAGCCTTTCCTCTGATAAGCACATTAAAGAAATCCCCAAGACTTTCGCTTCTGGTGTGGGAAGATGGTGGCACAAATTCACATTTGCAGCGGCCTCACCCAGTACCAGTGTGGGAAGATGGTGGTGCAAATTCATGTTCGCAGCGGCCTCACCTAGTACCAGTGTGGGAAAATGGCGGCACAAATTCACGTTTGCAGCAGCCTCACCCAGTACCAGTGTGGGAATATGGGGGCGCAAATTCATGTTTGTGGCGGCCTCACCCAGTACCGTCCATGCGGTGTCTTTACCCACGTCTGTGTCTAAGTTTGTCTTCGTCTGATGGCTGGGAGAGCTGGTGCCGGATCAGCTGGGAGAGCTTTGTCTGCTGCGTCCTGTGGGCCCAGGGACCACGGCCCTGCCTGGAGCTGTGCCTGAAGAGGTAACACCGAGGGCGGTCTGACGGGACGCGGAAGCGGGGCAGGCTAAGCTAACTGCTAGCCCAGTTCCGATAACACAGAGGGCGGTCTGGTGGTGGCCTCGACTGTGTTTTTAGTGTCGTCGTGTGGAGTACGGGGAGGTGTGTCGAAGGCGTCTGGCTCGGACAGCTAGCGATGGATCGACTGAGGGAGCTTTGTCTGCTGCGTCCTGTGGACCCAAGGACCACGGCTCTGGTCAGAGCCGTGCCCAGAAGCAGGGCGGGCTAAGCTAACTGCTAGCCCATGCAGACCAGCCGTTCCGGCGGTCATCCTGGTGTTTGTTCTCCTGGACAGTCATTTCTTTTGGTTTAGTTTAGATATATGTGTTAGCTTGGATACGTGTTCTTGTAGTTCTGATAGTTTTTGGATGTGTTTTTGTGTTTGTGTTGCACTGCTGTGGGCTGGGGGAAATGATGTCTCGTTTCATTTCATGTGCGCAAGGGCATGAAATGAAATGACAGATAAAGTGTTTCTGATTCTGATTCCGAGACTGCCTTTCTTCACTTACATAACAAAGCTAAAATCCGGTCTTTCCTGTCCCTGGCTGACGCGGAGACTCTAATACATGCACTTGTGTCATCCAGACTTGATTGTTGTTGCGATGTAATGTTGTGTTTTCAGGTCTGCCACGTTCTAGCACTGAAAGTCTTCAGATGGTTCAGAATGCCGCCGCTAGAATCCTAACTAGAACTAGGAAATTGGATCACATCACACCAATTCTTGCCTCCCTTCATTGGCTTCCTGTCCATGTTAGATCAGACTTCAGGGTGCTTCTGCTGACTTACAAACTCCTAAATGTTCTGGCCCCATCTTACCTGTCGGATCTCCTTAAACCGTACATTCCATCTCAGCTCTTACGCTCTCAGAATACAGGGCTCCTGTGTACCCCAAAGTTAAAAAGAAGTCAGCTGGTGGCAGCAGGGCCTTTTCCTATCGGGCCCCGTTCCTGTGGAATAACCTGCCTGCTGCCATCAGACAACCAGAGTCTGTTGAGTCCTTTAAATCCACACTTAAAACCCATCTTTTTGCCTTAGCCTACAATTAGTTGCCTTCAGGTTGAGTGCTTCACAACCTGTACTGCCTGGCAGGTCAGTTTCTGTCTTAACGAATGTACCAACCACTGTTCTGCCCACGAGATTATAGAGTGTAGATTACTGACGACTGCAAACTCTTCTCTTCTCTCACATCTTTTCTCTCTGAATGACATCTTCTCCTTTCTCTTCTTCTGTGTGTGTGTGTGAATGGTGTGATGTGAGTCTCCCTTGTGTGCACGTGCAGTCGGTCCTCCTCCCAGGTCTCCATGGTGATGCTGGTCACCACCTGGATGCCGCTTGACATCCCCCTGGTCACATTTTTTTTTATATATATATCTTATAAATACACTTTGTTATCCTGTTTCAGTGTTGTATCCTTCTCTCACTCAGATGTGTGACTCATGTATTATTTTTTGGGGGTTTTTTTTTTGTCGCCATGGTGATGCTGGTTGCGTGGCTCGGGCGCTGGGCTGTTCCGGTGGTATCTAGACACAGCTTGGCATCCTCCTCATCATATTCTTACATATCTTATAATTCCATTATGATTGCGTTATGCTCCTTCTGTGTTGTATTGTGTAAATTGTGTGAACACAACATCCGTTGCACGTTGTGCGTCTTGGGGGAGAGATCCTCCTCTGTTGCTCCCCCTGAGCTTTCTTCCTATGTTTTCTCCCTCTTGAAGGTTTTTTTTTTAGGGAGGTGTTCCTTATCCGGTGCGAGGGTCCAAGGACAGGATGTTGTGTTGCTGCAAAGCCCCTCGAGGTAAATATGTAAGTTGTGATGTCGGGCTACACAAATAAAATCGACTTGACTTGACTTGTCGTGCTGACACGCTCCGCCTCCCATCTCTAATTGACAGACTCCAGCTCCGGTCTTCGTCCACTGGGCCGCCGCGAGCTCGATGGCGACAGGCAAACTGGAAATATTGTGGCGTCCGGAGTGCGTTGTTAGCGCGACCGGCGTCGTGTCGTACCCGCTCTTCCGAACAGTCCGTCGTTGGCAAGTGGCTCCTCTTCGTCTGCTTTGTGTCGTCGCTTTATGTCCCCTCACGTCCATCTTTCATGTATGTCTCTCCCTATCTCTTCCCTTGTTACCGTCCCGGTTCGCCGCTCTCACCTTCTCCATTGTTGTTGTTCCCCCCCCCACCCCCCCGTCCCTCTCCCTCATTCTCTCCTCTTCCTCCCACTCTATCTTATCTTCCTTCTCTAACAGGCGCCATTACTTCCCTCGCTACATCACATTTCCTCCACCTCTCTATCTGGCGTTGGCACTCATCACAGCCGCCTCGGTCTCTCCTCTAACTTCCTCCCCCCTCTCTCCCTGGTTCTCCCCCCCCGCCTCGAGAGCGAGGTGTTCACGGCGCTCTGAGGGGTGCTTGAAAGGCTCCACGCCTTGTGAAGGGAGGAGGCCCCTCTCACGGAGGCCCTCTCAGCTCGCTTTATGGCCGAGTTGTTGTTTTCTTCTTCCTTTTTTTAATCATCACAGAATCGGTTTCTGCCGCTAGCCCCCCCCCCCCGCCCCCCCCCGGTTCCTCCCCACTCATGGCGGCGTTATCAAGCTGACCTCTTACAAGAATTAGAGCCAAAACAAACTCGTTTTAATGAGCGAGAGATTGTTGGCACGAAGACGTCGTGCAGCATCTCGGGGCGAATTTCCAACCTGAAAGTGGGGAGATTAGCAGTTCCACTTGACAGGTGATGAGGGAGTGGCGTGATAAAGCGGGGTTATGGAGAGGATCCCCCGGCTGACGATGTCTCCCAGGAAAAACGGCGGCCAAAAAAAACAAACCGCGAGTTTCAAGGTTTGGCCTCTTTTCTTTCCCTTCTCCCGCCGTCGCTCTTCACCTCGCTCCTCTCCCCAGCTCTCTTTTGGGGTTTCCACTCGTTTGTCTTTTTGAACTCTTTTCTCTCCCCCCCTCCTCCCCCTCCTCGTCTCTTCCCCTCCGTTGCCTTATAACGTTCATCGTCACCTGGACATCCCCCCCCCCCCATTTCTCCTCCTCCCGCTCCGCCGCCGTCTCCTTGGCATAAAGTGGCCACAGTGCCGCCAGAGGCACTTGGACCACGACCCAATTATATTTCTCCACACGCTGTACTTCACATTTCACACCCCCGTGTCCAACACAGCCTCTCAGGAAGGACGCCGCTCCTCTCGCCTGGGGACGCCACTGCTTAATGTGGAGGAGTCCGGTTCGGCCGTACACAGTGTTTGACACGGCGAGAGGAGGGGTTGTGTTGTCGGAGGCTGCAGCCGTCTCGCTCCACACGTGTTGGGTCGCTTCTGTTGCGGCGCCGGTGACGTAATGTTGTGTTCACGCCAAGGTGACATGGCTTGATGGACAGATGCACGCCAATCCGCGTCCGTTGACTTGAATATTTCAATATTCAGTTGAAATTGAATTGAAGTTGAATATTTTGGGGGTTTTTTTTCCCCTTCCCTTTGCTCCACAGTTGAACCCGGCCAATCACCCCCACTCTTCTGAGCCGGCCAGGTCTCTGCTCCACCCCCCCTCTGCCGATCCGGGGAGGTGCTGCAGACCACCACATGCCTCCTCCCGTACATGTGGAGTCACCAGCTGATTCGTTTCACCTGGCAGTGAGGAGTTTCACCAGGGGGACGTAGCGCGTGGGAGGATCACGCTATTCCCCCCCCAGTTCCCCCTCCCTGTGAACAGGCGCCCTGACCAACCAGAGGGGGCGCTAGTGCAGCGGCCGGGACACATACCCACATCCGGCTTCCCACCCGCAGACACGGCCAGTTGTGTCTGTGGGGACGCCCGACCAGGCCGGAGGTAACGCGGGGATTCGAACCGCCGATCCCCGTGTTGGTAGGCATCAGAATAGACCGCCGCGCTACCCGGACGCCTGAGCGAGTTGACGGTGTTCAACTTGAGCGAGAAATTGGCAATTGGAAATTGATACCGGAGTTCTTGTGTGTGCCTCTGTGCCATTAGTTTAAGTGTATGTTGTGTGTGTGTGTGTGTGTGTGTGTGTGTGTGTCTGTCAGAGTGTGTCAGTGACTACTAAACCCAAGAGGCGGGGAAGATTGATGCACTGCCATGAATCAACAGACAGTGTTGGGAGGGATTTGGTGCCTCCGAGCCGGGCTGGCGCTCTGAGCCGGTGTCGTCGGGCCCGCTCCGCCTGTTTGGGTTTGACAGCTGTTTCGCTTGAGAGCTGTACGTGAGCTCGGCGGCGCGCCCGGCATTTTGCGGTTATGCCGGGCGAACGTGTGTGTGGGCGGGCCGGTGGGTCTGCCCACGCGTTGGTCTGCCGACGCGCATGTGTGTCGGCGAGGCCAGACGGCTGGGCCGAATCGATACAGGTTTAAGTAGAAGGAGGGAAATCAATTTCTTAATTTTCCTGTAAGTAGAGAAACGGGGGGAGCAGCGTGGCCCTCGTGGCACCGGACCACTTGAACGCTGTGTGTGTGTGTGTGTGTGTGTATATATACACATGTGGGGGAGGGGGGTTGTCTTGTCATAGCCTAAAGCTGTCCCATTGATTGATTAGACGGCTTCCCACACTGGGGTTAAATGACATAGAGAAATGGTTTGTGTACTCCCGTTGCCTGAGGATAACCTAACCATGTAACCGTAATGCTGCGCTCCCCTGCTGTATATGTGCATGTATAGCACACGCACAACACACACACACACACACACACACACACACACACTCCCACCCACCATGAGAAACCTTGAACACTCCTTCAATACTTACCTGACAATTATGTTAATTGGGTATTTTTTCATTGGTGCGGGCGTAGCCTCTCGTCCCTATTACCTCGTGGCTTATTGGGCTGTGAAACCGATCTATGGTGGTTCCGGTGGGGCCCTCCGTGCTAGGTCCCCACAGCCACGGCGGGTAATGTAGCCATTATCACTGCTTTTAAAATCTGCTGTGTCGGTGCTCCAGGGGTCCGCTCCGGGTGTGTACTTTCTGAGCAGGTTGCTATCCATGTGGCGGGCCAGATAGCAGACACATTTGGGCCTAATCCAGGGCACTCTTGGTACTTACGGCTCAGTTACGGCACTGGCAGCTGGTGTGTGGGCCAGACGTGGCCCACATGTCATAAGCCGGGCTTGACTTGGGTTAGGGCAAGTGTTGCGTGGGCCCGACATGGCCCAAATGTAATGAACCGGGCTTGACTTGGGTTACAGCGCATACTATGTGGGCCAGATGTGGGCCGACCCGTGGCTGAGTTGAGGCGGCCACACTCACCCTGAGTCAACGCCGTCATTCAAGGCCAAATGTGGGCCGTAAGATAACTGCAGATGTGGGCCATGTTTGGGCCAAAGGTTCTTTGCTATCTGGGAACCGTTTTGATCATTGTGGGTTTATGTGTAGTATAAGTTTGTAAAACTTTACAGAAACCCATAATAAAGTGAGTGAACGTGTGCGTTTTTGCTACACATATCACATCAAAGGACCGGAGCATGTAGTACTCATAGTAGGAGCTTGCGATGCCGACCTCCATCTTCTCTCTAGCCACTGATCAATAGGAGGTCTTAGTGTGCCAAAGGCCCACTATATCTCGCTAGTCTTGAAGAGACGGAGCAGGACATCTTTTTTAGATCTCTGTACCATGTCTCCTGGTCTTTATAAATACACCCCAACATCTCTGAATTATCGGAGTACGTTTGACGATGGCGTGACTCAGAAGTGCACTGGAGGACAGAGGTGAAGATTGGGGATAGAAATAGAGATAGCAGAGTGAGCCGGGGTGTCCCCTGTGCTCCTTATCACTGGCTGACAGTGTCCTGCAACCTCACAAACTATCGGGCAATCCGTTATCCCGGCAACCAAGGGCGCCTATGGATGCATCACAGTGAGCTTCCTGTCCCAGCAGGATACACACAACTGCAGCTAATAAAGTTAATAATGGATCTTTTTGTTTTAGGTGGGTTAAATGCCAGTGAGCACGCACAGACAGACAGACAGGCAGGCAGGCAGGCAGGCAGGCAGGCAGGCAGGCAGGCAGGCAGACAGACAGACAGACAGACAGACAGGCAGGCAGGCAGGCAGGCAGGCAGGCAGACAGACAGACAGACAGACAGACAGACAGACAGACAGACAGGCAGGCAGGCAGGCAGACAGACAGGCCAGACAGACAGACAGGCAGACAGGCCAGACAGACAGACAGACAGACAGACAGACAGACAGACAGACAGACAGGCAGGCAGGCAGACAGACAGACAGGCAGGCAGGCAGGCAGGCAGGCAGACAGACAGACAGGCCAGACAGACAGACAGACAGACAGGCAGACAGACAGACAGACAGACAGACAGGCAGGCAGGCAGGCAGGCAGGCAGGCAGGCAGACAGACAGACAGACAGACAGACAGACAGACAGACAGGCAGGCAGACAGACAGACAGACAGACAGACAGACAGACAGACAGACAGACAGACAGACAGACAGACAGGCAGGCAGGCAGGCAGGCAGGCAGGCAGACAGACAGACAGACAGACAGACAGACAGACAATAGTAGTATCGGTGCTGGTTGTGTGGCACAGCTACATCCAACAGACCCATTATTAATATTAGCTGCAGCTGTGTTTACCCTTCTATGCTAACACCACAGAGTACCAAGACCAGTCTGGCATATTTGTAACCTTTACATGGTTTTTAACCTAATCATCAGCAGACTCATTAAAATGGTCTCGGCTTTAGTTTTTCTTTAAAGCACGTTTCTCCTTTTCTGAAGCGCAGAACATTTATTTTTTTTAAGACTGTTGACCGTTTCTGATTGTTGTTCTGCTTCGGCAATATTCAGGGTTCAGTGTTCTTTCATGAGATGCTGAAATATGCAATTCATCGATCAGATAATCATTTTTGGAGACTAAACCTGCCGGGAGAATAAAGGTTACTTTATGCTGATATGAGTAATGGAGTGGAATATAAGGATAATATTTCATTTCAAGTCTTGTGGGGCAGAAATAAGAGTTTGCCTCTTATCTGGGAATTTCTCCCCTATGTGTCAAATGCAAGAAAGAGGTAGGGTCTTACATACTCTGCATATGGCAGTGCCCTCTGATATTTAATTTCTGGGAAAAAGTCTCACAGGAACTTAACTCCATTTTTGATAAGGAAATGCAAATGAATCCTGGTTTGTTTGTGCAGAATCTTCCAGGCAAAGGGCTCTCTTCGACAAGTGGCCAGCAAAAACTTTTGAACAAGCTTCTCCTCTTCACAAGATGATAAATCTCTCATCTCATCTCATCATCAGCCGCTTCTCCGGGGTGGGGTCGCGGTGGCAGTAAGCTAAGTAGGGCACTTCAGATGTCCCTCTCCCCAGCAACGCCCTCCAGCTCCTCCTGGGGGATCCCAACGCATTCCCAGGCCAGATTGGACATATAGTCCTTCCAGCGAGTTCTGGGCCTACCCCGGGGTCTCCTCCCAGTTGAATGTGCTCGGAAAACCTCCAGAGGAAGGCGCCCAGGAGGCATCCTAATCAGATGCCCGAACCACCTCAACTGGCTCCTTTTGATACGAAGGAGCAGCGTCTCTACTCCGAGCTCCCTCCGGATGTCCCAGCTCCTCACCCTATCTCTAAGGCTGAGCCCAGACACCCTACGGAGGAAACTCATTTCAGCCGCTTGTATCTGTGATCTCACCCTTTCGGTCACGACCCAAAGCTCATGACCACAGGTGAGGGTTGGAACGAAGACTGGCTGGTAAATTGAGAGCTTTGCCTCCCGGCTCAGCTCCCTCTTCACCACAACGTCCGCATTACTGCTGATGCTGCACCAATCCGCCTGTCAATCTCCCGCTCCATCCTCCCCTCACTCACTCGTGAACAAGATCCTGAGGTACTTGAACTCCTTCACTTGAGGCAACAACTCATCCCCAACCATTTCCACCATTTCCCGGTAGAGAACCGTGGCGTCAGACTTGGAGGTGCTGACTCTCATCCCGGCCATTTCACACTCAGCTGCAAACCGCCCCAGTGCACACTGGAGGTTGTCAAAGAAGATGAATCATTAACTTTTATTTATTTTGCACTTTGCTAAACAGGGTTACAAAGTGCTTCACAGAACAGGACAGAACTGTTAAAAATGACACAACATACAAAAGAAATTGTAAGAGAATAAAATTAAAGCACTAACGAATAAAACCATAAAACAAGAGCAAAGGGGAGGAAAGCAAATTGTTAATCAAAACAGTTGCAAAAAGAAGTAAGAGTAAAAATAAAAACAGTATAAATAAATAAAAGCAAATATGAAAGGTTTGTAAAAGCTTTCACAGAAAGAAAAGTTTTCAGATGAGATTTAACAGAAGCTAGAGACGTGGTTTGTCCTAGTTCAACAGGAAGAGAGGTCCATAGTGTGGGGGCTCTAGCAGCAAAGGCCCGGCCGCCCTTTGTGACAAACCGAGACCTGGAATAACCAGCAGGGCTCCACCTGCAGACCTTAATGGTGGAGAGGGCGTATAGCAGGTCAATCAGAAATGTATGTAGGAGCAAGGCCGTGTAAAGCCTTACAAGGGAGCCATAAAAGGTCGAAAGAAAGCAAGAAAGTCCGTCCGCTCATCCTCATAATTGTGGATGTAACTGGATATGTACAACTTGAAACTTCTCACCCGTTTGCTGGTAGATGCAGGTGACAGTTTGTCGACGGTTCTGTGCATGTCGCTGACATTTATCCCTGCCAAATCCTGCAGGCATCGCGAAAAATATGTCATTGTCAATAGCACGCGCCAACAAACAGGAAACGGGAAGTCAACGGACTGCAGTTATGCAGAGAGTCGGTTTCACCTCGGCAGACAGCGGTCGTTCACCTGCATTCGCGCATGTGTGACTGTAGCCTGGAGCTGTGGGCGCCTTTCTAAACTACCTCTGGCATCCTACCTGGCATCCTTCCAGTGTCCCTGTGAATGTCTAATGTTCCCTCCTGGGTATTTTACTGGCCATCCATTATCCAGGCCGCTTATCCCAATTGGGGTCACGGGATGCTGGAGCCTATCCCAGCAGTCATCGGGAGACACCCTGGACAGGCCGCCAGGCCATCACGGGGCCCACACACATTCACACCTAGGGACAAGTTAGTGCGGCTGGTTCACCTGACCTACATGTCTTTGGACTGTGGGAGGAAAGCGGAGCCCCCGGAGGAAACCCACACAGACACGGGGAGAACATGCAAACTCCACACAGAGGACGACCCGGGACGACCCCCGAGGTTCGAACCCAGGCCCTTCTTGCTGTGAGGCGACCGTGATAACCACTGCGCCACCGTGCCGCCCTATTTTACTGTCTTGTGTTCGTATCTGTGTAGCGTATCCAAGCCGTGAGATCTCTGTTATAGTGTCTCACCATGTGATGTGCACGTCTACCTGCCACGCTGTTTGGTTTTGTTTTTAAAAATCTCTGTGGGTCTGTGATCTGCTCGCATCTATCTTCCCTGTCGCGCGCGTGTGTTTTGTGTTATTATTCTGCTCTCGAATATCCAGTAAAATATTCTGTTAAAAAGCCAAGTTTGCCTTTATTACGTGAATCAGATGAAATACAGACGCCCCAAAATAACACAGTATATCAGAGCTTGGTTGCGTTACGTGAGACGGCCGTGCACGAGGCCTCCGTTAAATGGCGTGCGAGGGAGGCACAAATGTACTGTCAGATCACAGATAATAAACGAACCATCTGGCGAGCGAGGCTGCAGCTTTAATGCAGCTGGCGTGATAATATCGGCACATCACGCTTACCTGACGCATCAGTGGCCCGGGGCGGCGCTGATGAATGGTAACGGCGCGGATGAGCACAATATACTACAATAGGAGCCGGGAATATTTTACAACACCGAAATGTCAGGGCCTGCATCGCGGGATATGCCGGGAGTCTTAAAACTGCTTTAACCAGCTCCCGCGAGGAAGAAATTGTACATTTAAATAAGAATGGCTGGGATGAAAACATGAGTGTGACTCACTCCTTGTGAAGGGCGGTGCTCTCGCCGGGAGTGTGCACGGAGCAGATTTATCAGGCCAGATATGTCTCGCTGGCACGGATAGACCATTCATTTAAACCAATAGCCGTCTTCCTCTCCCCTCAAGCTAGACTTCAGCCGGCACTGAATCAGGTTATACATGAAATGCCAGCAATGACGAGACATTCACATCAACTGAATACCGCCGAGGACTGACGGGGAAACCGGGCCTTTGGGTGGCGCTTCGGGCACGCCGTCGCTTCGGCTAGATGAGCAAATTTCATCGGCAATTTTCATACGTCGGGCGCCGCAGCCTCCTATTTTCCTCCTGCCTGACGTCTCCGACTTCTTATCTGCGGCTGGTGCAAATAAATCCCGGCTAAAGACCGGGGCGAATGGAAGTGTGAAAAGACAAGAGGAGGAGGAGATGGAGAGTTGAATAGCTGTAACATGTCCCCCACCACCACCTCCTCCTCCTCCTCCTCCTCCCCCGTCCTTGAACGGTTTCTTTAATAGAGTTATAAATACACGAAGATGTCAAGGGCTCGGCGATAGCGGCGGTGGCCGCGTGCCGCCTCGGGGCTGCCATACATCCGCGCCTCATGGACGGGGCCTAACCCGGCCTGTAGACCGATGCGCGCCGCAACGTGCGGCACGAAGCCTCCGAGCTGACACATTTGCCGCTGGTGTACGTTATGGATCCTGCATTAATGCACCCGTGACCTTGCAAGAAAACACACTTTCTGCCCGAACACACACACACACACACACCGATGACGAGTTTCCTAGCGAATGGACATGCAAAGCACATGACGCGGCAGCGTGTGCAGACACTGATATACTATTGTGTTGCACACACAACCCCCGCTATGTTGTCGAAACACACACACACGGGGTCATGCAAAATGTGCATGTGGAAGCGCTGTCTGTACGACAGTGCTTGCCGGTTTTCCACAGGTGTGTGAAGTTTCGTGCACCCACCGAGCTCCTCCGAAGATATGTTTCCTACAACACAAAACGCCCTGGCGCAACTAGTCATCGTTTGTTGTGAAATTATATTTAAACCCTGGCGTGATCCGGTAGGAGGCTGAATCCAGACGTGAAAAGTTGCTGCTAAATTAGTAAATTCCTTTCACGGTGAGGGTGTAAATGAAACTCGTGTAATTATTCATTAGCACATAAGAGGCACGGCAAGAGGGTCCTGGGTTCGAGCCCCGGGGTAGTCCGACCACCCGGGTCGTCTTCTGTGTGGAGTTTGCGTGTTCTCCCCGTGTCTGTGTGGGTTTCCTCCGGGGGCTTCAGTTTCCTCCCACAGTCCAAAGACATATAGGTCAGGTGGATCGGCCGTACTAGATTGTCCCTAGGTATGTGTGTGTGTGTGTGTGGGCCCTGTGATGGCCTGGCGGTCTGTCCAGGGTGTCTCCCCGCCTGCCACCCAATGACTGCTGGGATAGGCTCCAGCATCCCCGCGACCCTGAGAGCAGGATAAGCGGTTTGGATAATGGATGGATGGATGAGTACTGCACATACCAGTCTTTTCCTTGCATATTGTATTCTGTCCTGCCATGCAGTGGTAACGTCCCCACCCACCGTGCCAAAGAAAAAGAGCGTTCACCACAAATGGCTTCTTTTCAATATCAACCGGTCAATTCTTGCAGTAGTCTAAGCTCTATTGTGAGGCAGGCTAACAATGTGGAAATCCCACCCCCGTCTGATTTATACCGAGTCCAGTTCATAACTCCGAGCTGTAATGTCTGAGTTGAAAACGCCGGCAGTAAAATCAAATCCCTTCTTTTCAAGCAGTAAAAACAAATCATTTGTACTGAGCCTGGATTTGACCAACGTCTGCTGGAGATCGTGCGATTATATGCAGGAGATTTGTTGACGGTCTAAAAGTAAACTCTCTCTCTCTCTCTCTCTCTCTCTCTCTCTCTCTCTCTCTCTCTCTCTCTCTCTCTCTCTCTCTCAGGGCGAGTTTGTGGCAGCGATGACATGGTTGAGGTCTTTCCATTAATTGCAAATGTATTGTCCCTGTTATTGAATCCATTAGGGGTTAGTATTTGTTGGTCAGAGCAATAATTCAGGCGGTGGTGAAATGGGCTACATAGTTGGCTGCTCGAGTGCAGGCAAGTCCCCCCCCCCTCCCCCGCCTCTCTTCTTATAGTTTGCACTGTTTACTTTGGCCCCTCAGTAATGTGTGGGACAGTGGTTAGGGAGATATGTCGAGGTTGGTCCACGAGAGGAGCATCAAAGATAGTCAACTAGTGAAAGATAGCCATCTAACAGACGGTGGAGTTCTTCTAGTTTGGCACTTCAAGTTGATATAATGGCTTTAAATCATTTTTTATGAACATATTTTTACAGGCATTTTAGGGAGAGGAAAAAAAAGCATTTTAGGAACATTTTAGGAAAACATAAAACATGCATTAACATAAATCGTTCCATTGTTCAACCCATCCAACCCCCCTCCCTCTACCCCCCCCCCCCACCACCACTTGGTGTTTTGAGCTCTTTATCTTAGGTCAAGGAAATATGACAATGATAACAAAAATACATTGCAGTTAAGAATAATAATAGCAATATTAATAAATGAGGTACATTAGTGTACAAACAAAGAGAACAAGAATATATAAAACTTAGCACAAAAAGTAAGGAAATGTGTGTTTGGTAGATTATCTCTTTGTTGTAACGATGCTTCTCGGCAATAAATCTTATATCAGGCAGCTGATTGTCAGCACCTGGGGTACCAGAGGCTCAAAACAAGAGTCAATAGCAGCAGCAAAATAAGCTGTTTGGCATTGGCAGAGAAGATTTGGCAAATTTTTCATGGGCGCAGCCCACATACTCAGCTCTGCTGCTCATCCCACAACTGCATGTTCCTTACACATGTGGCCCCGTTTAAAAGGGAAATAAACAGGCTTTCCAACGGTATAAGATTTACTGCCAAGAAGCATTGTTACAACAAAGGGATAATCTACCAGACACACATTTCCTTACTTTTCTTGCTAAGTATATATATATATATATATATATATATATATATATATATACACACACACACACATGTAAGTATAAATGGGAGCAAAATGAACTGTATAGATGTGTGGGCCATTAGAGTGCATAATAATAAGTAGCTGGGAGATCTGAGGATGTTCAGTGTGCTACCAGACTGTAGGAAGTAGCTGCTGCGTTGTGTTAATCGTCTCACCCGGGTGCTCGTCCTGGGGGAAGGGAGGTCAGACTCTTAACATAAGAGCTCAGCGGCTGCCGATGGCTGTAAAATCTGTCCGCCGACCCCCGTATGGAGAATTTCATCTTTTCCAACTCCAGAACAGACACGGTGTCACGCGGCCAAGAAGTCGGAGACGGGGCGTAGCGGCGGTTTCTTCCATAGGAAAAGCCTCTGCTTTCAATAATTGATCAAATTTGATATCTACTAATGCAGTGTTTGTCTACAAGGGGTGGCGCAGTGGTTAGCGGGGTCACCTCATAGCAACAAGGTCCTGGGTTCGAGTCCCGGGGTAGTCCAACCTTGGGGGTCGTCCCGGGTCGTCCTCTGTGTGGAGTTTGCATGTTCTCCCCGTGTCCGCGTGGGTTTCCTCCCACAGTCCAAAGACATGTAGGTCAGGTGACTCGGCCACACTAAATCGCCCCGAGGATAGGCTCCAGCATCCCTGAGAGCAGGGTAAGCGGTTGGGATGATGGATGGATGGAGTAACACGGAGAGAGAAAATGGTACGTATGGATGGTGTGGTACACCGTGACAGCTTTATTTATCAAACGATCATCAAAAGTTTATGAACGAAGCTTCTGTTTTGTGACGCTTCTGTTGAGCAATGACGTTACCAAAATCTCAAGGAGCCTCTGAGGTCAGTCCACGGCACACTAGGTGTCTTAATATCACACACACACACACACACACACAGGGCGAGAGAGACAGACCACACCCGGTTCACCCACGCAGAATGACTGACTAGACCCATCACTCATGCAAACTGCATCCGACACGGCCACCCGAAATTGATGCCTTGACACCAAAGGAAATAGAGTGCGAGAAGTGAAAATCATGGCAAGGTAATTTACGGGCATGGATGCACATTATGGCACGCCGCAACCCCGAAAGAACACACAATAATGTCGTTTGAACCTGAGTGAGCCGCCGCCGAAGGCACCGTCAGTAAAAAGGACTACCTCGCTAAAGGCCAGATAAGAGCTTGAAACAGGCGGCCAGGCTATGCCGAGACACAGCTGTAAATTACCTCCCCGAAGAAACAAATTCTGTCACCGGGCAGTTTCTCGTCGGTCTGGAGATAATTGCTCCGCGCGGGGGACGGGTTGCTCACAGTTCAGCACAGCGCTCGTCTTGACTCGGCAGAGGTGTGTGGATATTGTTTGTTTCTTGTTACCTCAAAAACCCAATTACCGTTGAACTGGCCAGTGTGCGGCCAATAATGAGGATGAAAGTAATTGTACCGCGGTGCTAAGCTAAACAGTAAGCTAGCTGGGATTGTGCAGCATCGAACAGTATTGGGCGGCGCGGCGGTGCAGTGGTTGGCGCGGTGGCCTCACAGCAAGAAGGTCCTGGGTTCGAGCCCCGGGGTCGGCCGACCTTGGAGGGTCGTCCTCTGTGTGGAGTTTGCATGTTCTCCCCGTGTCTGCTGGGTTTCCTCCCACAGTCCAAAGACGTGCAGGTCAGGTGACTTGTCCGTACTAGATTGTCTCTAGGTGTCAGTGTGTGTGGGGGAGGCCTGTGATGGCCTGGCGGCCTGTGATGGCCTGGCGGCCTGTCCAGGGTGTCGCCCCGTCTCCCGCCCAATGACAGCTGGGATGGGCTCCAGTATCCCTGCCACCCTGAGAGCAGGATAAGCTGGTCAGATAATGGATGGATGGATGGATGGACAGCATTTGACCAGTAAGGCAGATGGCGGATGTCCCACCCTCTTTACTTTTGTTTGATCTTTTCGGCCTCCGACCGTCAGTCTGCCCTTTGTCCAGCTGTTGCGTGCAGGGTGGATGCGAGGTAACGCCACGCCACTGGAGACGAGCCAGATGTCAGGGTGCACCCGAGCCCACAGCTCACAAACACACAAGGGATGTTGGTAAGGCCACCGCACCAGCAAGGAAGCTGTGGGGTCAGCGTGAGGTTACCGGCCTACGTGTGACGAGGCTAATTAAAACTCGGTGTCTTGCAAGAAGTTCGTCGTGAGAAATACAAGAACGTAGTCAGGAAGTGCAGAAATAAACATGTCGTCTTCCCGAGGAGCCGCTGTCCTGTCGGCTCCCAGGTCCCCGAGGTCCCGAGACCATGCGGCCTCATAGGATGCCATGCAAATTTCTGCACCGTGTGCTTCATGCGGCACGGCCTCGGGAGGTTAAAGGAGCCGAGATGAACTGTAATGCGAGTCGGTCGCACGCTGTCAGCTGGAGCCCGGAGAGACGGGAGGCGGGAAGGCAACAAGTGTTACGGCGTCCACAAATGCCCTCGCGTCACGCCGGAGGAGAACAACCGGGCAGGGCCGTAACGAGCCTGCTGACCCATTTCACGGTCATGGACCGAGCCGGCGGCCGTTCGGCGTGCGAGCGCTGGCGTGTCACTGGGGTTACCGAGATAGCGTCTTCGTTCAGTGGTGTGAGGCCCACAAAAGCCGGTGCTTTGGACCCCCCCCCACCCCCCTCCACCCCTTTCAATTCACCCTCAGCGGACTCGACATAAAAGTCTAAGCGAAGATAAAACGAGCTGAGGTCTGCGTAAAATGAGCTATCAGCACCTGGGGTCGGGCCGGCAGCCAGCAGCCGAGGTGCCCTTCCATCATGTCGAGTCTACCGTCCCTCCGGTCCCAGCGGCGACAGGCTAAAGGAAACAGGTGACGCCTCGTGTGAAGCGGCCTCCGCGGATGATCAGAAACAAGCTGGTGTCATATTGGGTGGAATGAGGAGTCACGCTTGGGGTCATATTGGGTGGAATGAGGAGTCACCACTCGGTACAGTGAGGTTGTGTTCAGAGGTTAAAGGAATGGCCGACGGCCGGCTGAAATGGCCTGCTCAGCAGATCAGATATATATATACACTACCGTTCAAAAGTTTGGGATCACCCAAACAATTTCGTGTTTTCCATGAAAAGTCACACTTATTCACCACCATATGTTGTGAAATGAATAGAAAATAGAGTCAAGACATTGACAAGGTTAGAAATAATGATTTGTATTTGAAATAAGATTTTTTTTACATCAAACTTTGCTTTCGTCAAAGAATCCTCCATTTGCAGCAATTACAGCATTGCAGACCTTTGGCATTCTAGCTGTTAATTTGTTGAGGTAATCTGGAGAAATTGCACCCCACGCTTCCAGAAGCAGCTCCCACAAGTTGGATTGGTTGGATGGGCACTTCTTTGAGCAGATTGAGTTTCTGGAGCATCACATTTGTGGGGTCAATTAAACGCTCAAAATGGCCAGAAAAAGAGAACTTTCATCTGAAACTCGACAGTCTATTCTTGTTCTTAGAAATGAAGGCTATTCCATGCGAGAAATTGCTAAGAAATTGAAGATTTCCTACACCGGTGTGTACTAC
>NC_079220.1:54987585-55082090 GCF_029633865.1 Lampris incognitus | reverse complement strand
CTCCGCAGGCTGCAGGGCTGCTGCTCCGCCGAGTTTCCCAGCGGCGTTCGGCTAAAGCGGCGAAGCTTAACAAGTTTCCAAACCCTGACCTGCCCCTCCACGCGGAGCACTGCCACTGCCATGGATATAGTTATGAATATTCAATAGTCCCTCTCCTCCCTTTTGATGGAGTCAAGAGCAGGGGGGGGGGTGGTGCTCCGAGGCCAGCTGCTCTGTTCCGCAGACTTAAAGAGCCGCCATATGCTTAAAGTAAAGTTGCCATGAACTGCAGGGCGGGTGTTCTTCTGTTCGGTGGCTGCAGCCGAGCGGTGGCCGCAGACCGCCTTTCCACGTGCGGAGGGCGGTGATGTAACCTCTGTCTGCCTTTCGCCCATCCGCGCCCATGAAGCCCTCTTTGATCAGCGGGGGCGTGCAGTCAGATCGCTGTCTTTATAAGACCGCAAATGTTACGGCGGGTGAAGCAGCCTTCATGTTGAAAGGGGTCATGGGATGAAATACTCCTTTGTCCCATCCTTGCATATTATTTATGATATTACACAGATAAAAAGGAGCGGGACGTCCGTCTCTCGCCTTTGTAATGCTAATTTGCGGGAGATTCTCCGCCTTCAAAAACTTTTGGCGTTCCCGACACTTGGCCGCCACTCTGTCCTACGAATAACTTAACTCCGCCAATTACCGCCTGTTCTTCGCATTTACCGCCCGTTCGTTAAAACGAGCAGGCTTTTATAATGTAAATATTCTTTGTGAAATAAGTCGTCAAATCCATCAGAAGTGTCTCTGCCGGACTGTCAGAATGCTGCCCGCTCTAGAACAGGCCCCTTTTTATGGAGATAATGATGAGGTGGAGAATTTCAAGGATCCTCGTTGTTATACTCACGAGATGAAAACGAACTTTTCCGTGGTTTTTGTCTCTACATCCACTTTGAACATGCTCTTCTCACTGACTTCTACCAGCAGCCCAGACCGCATCCCGATGTGGGCCACTTCAGGCAGTGATGTGGCACTGGTGGCCTTCTTCTGGCCCTGACAACATGGATGTGAGCCTGAAGTGGCCCACATGTATAACAGCAAATATGGCCCACATATGCCAAATCACATGTGGGCCTTTTTTGGCAAAGCTGCGGTGCTCTGGGCAACATGTGATCTGGATGTGACCCGGAAGTGGCCCGTGTGGTAAATGGTGAATATGGCCCAAATACCACACAACAAATATGGCCACCTTTGGCAAATATGTGGCATGCACAGTATTGCTGTGGCTTGGTTCTGGCTCAGATCTGGCAGACAGGAGCGGACCGCCCAAGTGCCATCCCTCATAGCACCTGACACTGGGCCGGATCCGCCCACCGTCCGGCAGATCTGCATAGGAATCACATCCGCCCATGGACTGCCCCCCCCCGCCTCTGTGCTGATTCCGGCGGATCATTATTGCAATCACATCCGCTCCTAGACCGCCCCGCGCCTCTGGCCAGAGTCCGGCCTACTATGTCGGAACCCATTTTTCCATGGCATGGATCTGGGTCAGTTACGGCCCAAAACTGGTACAGATCCGTAAGCCGTATCCACGCCGGTATTGGCCCATTGTGCAAAAAGAACACAGGGGCAGATCCGTTTTGCGGCTCTGCGCCAGATGCTGTGATACAACCGGCCCGGATCCGGCCCGGTTTCATTTTGCTGTCTTGGATCATCCCACGCAGTATGTGGGCCGGATGGAGGTGTCGTGTGTGACGGGTCTGGGCCACAGCAATTTTGCTATCTGGGAGATTTAATATTTTCCTCGCCGTGTGTGTTGTGATATTCCCACAGCTCATACCGTGCTCACACTCTCGGCAGTTTGAGACCGGAGAGTAAATGACTCTGATCTGGTTTTTGAGTCGATTTCCGATATTTTGACCCTCTGCTCTCCTAGAAAGCCCAGACGGCCACTCTCCAAGGTCACCCTTGCTCCACGTTTCCCGTTCCCGCTCGGTGTTCTGGCGTTATTGCCAGCATGCCGATGCGGCCATGTTGACGGGTAGGCGAGCGGGGACCGGAGGCCGGAGGCAGCCAGACCAGACAACATGGCCACAGACACGGCGAATGACTGAGGCAGAGAGATGGAGACACTCAGAATAAATCTGGATGAGAGGGGGAGTGTGTTGAAAGCCACAGGTGAAAGTGCACACTTCAAGGTCATACCGCATCAGTGTGTAAGTGTGTGTGTGTGTGGACATGTGCGCGGGTGCGATAGTGTGACCGCTCATCACAGCTGGCCCACGGCTAGCTAGTGGTCTGCCACTTCCACAATGCCTTTGGCCATCCAACAAAGAGGTGCAGAAGCGAGTGATGAGAGACGAGGGGGAAAAAAAGGAAGAAGCCTGAACTGGAAGAGAGTTGCTTAGAGACCGGTTGGATCCCTGGAGTCTCTTGACGCATTAGCTTAACATTCACGGGTGGATTTAATGCGTTCTGTCAAGGCTGTGCCTTCATTATGGCTCATTATGGTGCTTTAGCTTGTCTGGTGGAAATCAGCTTTTAACAGCAATACCACACTTATGATAATTATAATAATGGATGGATGGATAATAATAATAATAATAATAATAATACAATTATTTGTGTAGTGATTTTCAAGGTACAAAAAGATGCGTTACATAAGATAAAATAAACACAAGAGCAACACACCAAAAACATGTGACACACAACAGTAATTATCCATTAACAGCAGTTCTAAAAGGGGTTTTTTTGATGAACGATGGGAACGGGGACGGATCGGTGCAGTATCTGACGTGTCTGGGGAGCCAGCTCCAGAGGGAGGAGCGAAGGCTGCAGGAAGGAGTGTGGTAGTGGAGCAGGTCAGTGAGGTTGGGGGCGGGGGGGGTGGTTATGGAGGGCGTTGTGAGTGAGGAGGAGGAATTGGACGTGTTGTGGGAGCGGGAGTAGATGAGGAGGCCGGCAGCAGAGTTCTGGATGTGCTGGAGCTGGTTTAGGGCGGTGGATGATGAGCTGCAGAGAAGGCTGTTGCAGTAGTCAGTTCTGGGTGTGATGAAGGCATGGATCAGCGTTTCGGCAGGGAAGGAGAGTGACGGGCAATTCTGGTGATTTGGTCGGCAGTGTTGTGGTACTCGGGTCCTACTCGAGTCCTGATTTTCAGGACTTGTGACTCGACTTTGACTTGAGCACTGATGACTCGGACTTGGACTCGAGCATTGACTGCCTTCAGACTCGGAAGTTGGAAATGAGGACTCGGACTTGTTGTTTTTGTTAGTTTTTTGTAATAAGCCCTAATAATTTGGCATAAGATATCGATGGCTATATTAATTTTTGATTAGAATAATTATTTGTATGTCAGCTTTTTTTTTACAGTGCCAGAGTGGAGCACTGGAGCCCATCTTGGAACTCAACTCAGACTCAACCTTGATGACTCGGACTCGGACTCAGGTAATGGGGACTTGACTCGGACTTGACTCGGACTCTTCTTTGGGGACTCGGACTTGGACTCGGGCTCGAACACTTGGGACTCGAGACTCGACTTGGACTCGAGGTTTAGTGACTCGACTACAACACTGGTGATTGGTGTGGTGTTCAAAGGAGAGGTTGCTGTTGAAAATGATTGGGAGGTTATGGATGTATGGGGAGGGAGATAGAGGTTATGGATGTATGGGGAGGGAGATAAAGGTTATGGATGTATGGGGAGGGAGATAAAGGTTATGGATGTATGGGGAGGGGGATAGAGGTCATGGATGTATGGGGTGGGAGATAGAGGTTATGGATGTATGGGGAGGGAGATAGAGGTCATGGATGTATGGGGAGGGAGATAAAGGTTATGGATGTATGGGGAGGGGGATAGAGGTTATGGATGTATGGGGAGGGGGATAGAGGTTATGGATGTATGGGGAGGGGGATAGAGGTTATGGATGTATGGGGAGGGGGATAGAGGTCATGGATGTATGGGGAGGGGGATAGAGGTTATGGATGTATGGGGAGGGAGATAAAGGTTATGGATGTATGGAGAGGGAGATAGAGGTTATGGATGTATGGGGAGGGGGATAGAGGTTATGGATGTATGGGGAGGGGATAGAGGTCATGGATGTATGGGGAGGGAGATAGAGGTTATGGATGTATGGGGAGGGGATAGAGGTTATGGATGTATGGGGAGGGGGATAGAGGTTATGGATGTATGGGGTGGGGGATAGAGGTTATGGATGTATGGGGAGGGGGATAGAGGTTATGGATGTATGGGGAGGGGGATAGAGGTTATGGATGTATGGGGAGGGGGATAGAGGTTATGGATGTATGGGGTGGGGGATAGAGGTTATGGATGTATGGGGAGGGAGATAAAGGTTATGGATGTATGGAGAGGGAGATAGAGGTTATGGATGTATGGGGAGGGAGATAAAGGTTATGGATGTATGGAGAGGGAGATAGAGGTTATGGATGTATGGGGAGGGAGATAGAGGTTATGGATGTATGGGGAGGGAGATAAAGGTTATGGATGTATGGAGAGGGAGATAGAGGTTATGGATGTATGGGGTGGGGGATAGAGGTTATGGATGTATGGGGAGGGAGATAGAGGTTATGGATGTATGGGGAGGGAGATAGAGGTTATGGATGTATGGGGAGGGGGATAGAGGTTATGGATGTATGGGGAGGGAGATAGAGGTTATGGATGTATGGGGAGGGAGATAGAGGTTATGGATGTATGGGGAGGGGGATAGAGGTTATGGATGTATGGGGTGGGGGATAGAGGTTATGGATGTATGGGGTGGGGGATAGAGGTTATGGATGTATGGGGTGGGGGATAGAGGTTATGGATGTATGGGGAGGGGGATAGAGGTTATGGATGTATGGGGAGGGGGATAGAGGTTATGGATGTATGGGGAGGGGATAGAGGTTATGGATGTATGGGGAGGGGGATAGAGGTTATGGATGTATGGGGAGGGAGATAAAGGTTATGGATGTATGGGGAGGGAGATAAAGGTTATGGATGTATGGAGAGGGAGATAGAGGTTATGGATGTATGGGGAGGGGGATAGAGGTCACAACACCTTCACCTTTACATATTTCAGCCTCTTTAAATGTCTGTACGGTACGTGTGACCTGTACAGTTACGGCCGGTGTGCAGTCCCGTGACCGCTCGCTTCAAGCCGTTCGTTAACGGTCCAGTTCGCACTGTCGTTCTTATGAAGATGTGACGTCTCGAGAGGTTGTGTGTCACAGAATCGGCGCTCCGCAGTCAAACACCCGGACGAAGAGGACGAGGCTGGAATGCAGACGGATTATATTAGCTGTGCGTTTTGTTTGCCGTCTTGCCAGCGGGGATGTGTATCAGTTGTCGGGGAAAGCGAATAACTTTCTGGATGTACGTTAACGCGGAAAGAAATAACAATGTTTTTTTGTTGTTTTAGGGCGACTTTCATCCAAAAAAACTAACAACAGCAAAACGAAACCAACGTCGCACCTCTTGTATCTGTCTGTCTTCTGACTCTCCCTCCCGCCGTCTCTTTGTCTGTCTTTTGTTCTCGCACCCTGGCTTGTCCTGTAAACACATTTCATGCAGAAGACTCGTAGAGTTGTGCGGTGTTATTTACTTGTCCTGCTGCCGATGATGAGTGTGTTTCTGTAGCGATGCTGCGGATGCTGCCATGGCAGCGGTGCTGCAGCTTGTCTAGTCTAGCCTAGTAAATGAAGTGTCATACTATACGATGTGTTTGTGCATGTGTTTGTGCATGCATGCATGCGTCATTTGTGTTGTGCTGGTATGTTTTGGGATCAACACGTGTTTCTTAGCTCCAGTCTCGAGACACAACAGTGTCAGTTTACGCATGTGTGTGTGTTCGTTTGATATTGTAAAGTCAGCAAACACAAGTCTTCCGCTTCTTCTTCTTTCGGCTGCTCCCGCTAGGGGGCGCCACAGTGGACCATGTTTCCATCTCTTCCTGTCTTCTGCATCTTCCTCTGTCACACCAGCCACCTGCATGTCCTCCCTCACCACATCCATAAACCTCCTCTTTGGCCCCCCTCTTCTCCTCTTCCCTGGCAGCTCCATATTCAGCATCCTTCTCCCAATATACCCAGCATCTCTCCTCCACACATGTCCAAACCATCTCCATCTTGTCTCTCTTGCTTTGTCTCCAAACCGTCCAACCTGAGCTGTCCCTGTAATCCTGTCCTTCTTCATCACTCCCAATGAAAATTTGAGCAAAAAAAAGAAAAGAAAGACAGACATGCATGTTAGGGTAATAACCCTGCCCGTGCCTCTGACCGGGGCAACAGGAAACAGAACTGGAGCTGGTTCCCGGGTGCTGCACCGCAGCTGCCCGCTGCTCCTCCTCATCACCTCTGTTCCCTTCACCAACACACCCACTGGAGGCCACTCCAATCACCACTCCCTCCTCCTCGGGTACATTCTCCTCCTCCTTCATCTAATCCACTCCAGAATTCTTCTTTCTTTTCCGTCTCACACCAAACATTCATCATCACACCTTCAATTTCCAGCTTCCTACTCATCACTCTGTCTGACGCTCTTCACCTCCAGCACGCTCTTGACATCCTCTTCCTTCAGAATCACCCCTACCCCATTACTCCTCCCATTCACACCATGGTAGAAGAGTTTGAACCCTCCTCCGATACTCCTGGCCTTACTCCCCTTCCACCGGGTCTCTTGCACACACAGTATGCCTACCTTCCTTCTCTCCATCATCTCAGCCAGCTCTCTCCCTCTACCAGTCATAGTTCTGACTCTCACCTCCGCACTCCTCCCCTTCCTCCTCCCCCGCTGCCTCCGGCCATGCCTTCCCCCTCTCCTTCTCCTTCGACCAGCAGCAGCACAGTTTCCACCGGCACCCTGCTGGTTAACAGTACCGGTGGCGGTCGTCGGTAACCCGGGCCTCGACTGATCCGGTATGGAAATCTGATTTATGAGCCGCATGTTTGATTTGGCAAAGGTTATTATGCTGGACACACACACACACACAGTTGTTTTCTATGTGCTCAAAAGAAAATTACATGTGAAGATTAACTTATTAACTTTATTTCTTTATCAACTTCATTCCCCACAAAAGCATCTGATTTGCACTGTCAGCTCAATCCAAACGATTCCCACGTTTTTTGTTTTCATATCTGCCCTATTTTTCTACTTAATCTGGGATTAAGATGCCCTTTGTTGTCGTGCCGTTTGTAATGAAATTGCTTCGTTCTGTAATGTGATTGCCGCGAGTCGGAGCTCGGCTCAAAAGACTTTCCATGAAAGGTACGAGGGAGCGCCGACGGTACCACTGAAACGCGACAAAAAGAGCATAACCACGTTTAGGATAACCACGTGCTAACACGATACCGAAACACAAACCCAAAGAACGGTTGACCGGGTCGGCCGGCTCAGACCCGCCTTTCTGCCCCGTCTGAACACTGACGCTGCAGACGTGCTGCGTGAGAGCGACCCTTCTGATACTTAACGGGCGTTTTGAAAGGGAGCAATGCCTTAGCTGCTTCCCCCCCAGACAGCATGCGGATGTGGGCCGCTTCAGGCGGTGATGTGGCACTGCTGGTCTTCTTCTGGCCCTGACACAATGGATGTGAGCCTGAAGTGGCCCACATGTATAACAGCAAATATGGCCCAAATATGCCAAATCAGATGTGGGCCTTGTTTGGCAACATGTGATCTGGATGTGACCCTGAAGTGGCCCCGTGTGGTAAATGGTGAATATGGCCCCAATATCACAAAACAAATATGGCCACCTTTGGCAAATATGTGGCACATGCTGCATTGCTATGGCTTGGTTCTGGCCCACATCTGGCAAACTGGAGCGGACCGCCCAAGTGCCGTCATTCCACGTGGCATGTGGGCCGGATGAAAGTGTCGGGTGTGGGCCGGGTCCGGGCCATCCGGGACTAACACATTTCTGGGAGCGGGGTTTTCTACCACCTGACGGGCCTCTGTTTACAGATGCAACATTGCTGCTCAGCAAAGACCCGCTGATCATCGTGATCCATTCACCCACATTGTCTTCCATCTCCCTTCTTCTGTACACATAAAACACGTCGGGGGACATTCTGCACGTTATCTTTGGTGCTGTGTCTGTTGATTTCTGTTGACCTTATCGATTATTACACATGAATATATTTTTAGATATAGTTTCATGTTTTTACTGACACCTGTAATCTTCCTGTCTCACACACACACATACACACACATTATCCCCCCCCCCTCTCTGTCTCTGTCTCTTAGTCTATGTTTAGGTAAATGCATGTTTGATTTGTTATCGTTGTTTTATTTCTTGAAGAGGCACCGGGTTTCTTGTTGATTTCAGTCATATTTTTTTACATCACTGTCACAACGACAGCCAAGGCACTGTTGTTTTTCTTCTTCTCTTAGTGGAGCGACAAACGTTTATTTACCAGCTACGGCTCAAAAGACTGTCATGGCAGAAAAGGAGTTGTGTTCACAGACAAAGTCAAATTTAAGTATTTATATGTGTGCTGCAAAGCACTCCCTAGATTTCCTGCAAGGTTTTGTACCCAGCTGGCAGTAAAGCGGAAACAACAAACTGATCAAACGGCGATTATGTCATTCTCCCATAGACACACATATATATACACACACACACACACACACATATATATATATATATACATAGCAATGATGTGTGCAGCTTTTACTTGTTTCCATGTAAAGTACAACTGGTATTTTTATGTAAAATACTATATAGAGAACTATGTAGAGGAAGAATGATTGATTGATTGGTTGGTTGATTGATTGATTGATTGGTTATTCCCTAGAGAGCTATTGTTTCTAGCCCATTGTTTCAACAGACTACGCAACTTTGCTGATAGAAGTATTATCGTACCTGTCTTAGCTTATTTTTTATCTTTTTATTTGTACTTAGATGTTGCCTTATGTTGCTTTTACGTTTTGTCTTAATACAGCTTATGTTTTATGTAAAGCACTTTGAATTACCTCGTTGCTGCAATGTGCTATACAAATAAACGTGCCTTGCCTTGTCATCTGCAGGTGTAACGGTCCGGTAAATGGCAGCATGGTGGCGCAGTGGGTAGCGCGGTCGCCTCACAGCAAGAAGGTCCTGGGTTCGAGCCCCGGGGTAGACCAACATTGCCGGGTCGTCCTCTGTGTGGAGTTTGCATGTTCTCCCCGTGTCTGCGTGGGTTTCCTCCGGGTGCTCCGGTTTCCTCCCACAGTCCAAAGACATGTAGGTCGGATGAATCAGCCCTACTAAACTGTCCCTAGGTGTGAATGTGTTTGTGTGGGGCGGCCCTGTGATGGCCTGGCGGCCTGTCCAGGGGGTCTCCCCGCCTGTCGCCCAATGACTGCTGAGATAGGCTCCAGCATCCCCGTGACCCTGAGAGCAGGATAAGCGGTTTGGATAATGGCTGGATGGATAAGTTCCAAGTAGCCAACTGGCCCACTGTTGCCTCACAGCAAGAAGGTCCTGGGTTTTAACCCCAGGCAGTCCCAGGTCCTTTCTGTGTGGAGTTTGCATGTTCTCCCCGTGTCTGCGTGGGTTTTCTCCGGGGGCTCCGGTTTCCTCCCACAGTCCAAAGACATGTAGGTCAGGTGACTCGGCCGTACTGAACTGTCCCTAGGTGTGTGTGTGGGTGTGTGTGTGTGTCTCCCCGCCTGCCGCCCAATGACTGCTGGGATAGGCTCCAGCCTCCCCGCGACCCTGAGAGCAGTGGCGCTCCCAAGGGGTGGCCAGGGGTGGCCACGGCCACCCTGATACTATCCCTGGCCCCCCCGCTGGCCCCCCCGCTGGCCCCCCCAGCCACGAGTCGCATATGCAGAATATGCTTCTGATTATGCATAATATGCTTCTATCTGATATCTTACATTAGGTGCTGTTCATTTAAATCAATAATGTATATTTTTCTTAACTCTCATATTGGCAGTTTTCCACTAGGCTATACAGGATACTACAACAGCAGCATAGAATTTCCGAAATTCAGTCATGGCTTTTGGTTTTGGAGTGCCACCCCAAGATTTTCAGTGGCCCCATTTGCCCCCCCCCCCTATGAAACATGTCTGGGGGCGCCACTGCCTGAGAGCAGGATAAGCGGTTAAGATAATGGATGGATGGATGGTCCGGTAAATATAAATATAGTAGTGCTGCAATGCCAAATAGCGCCACAGGGTGGCTCTTCCTTTTGTTTTGTGGTGACGCACTAGCGTAGAGCCGGAAACCAGAAGAAGAAGAAGAAGAAGAAGACGAAGCGGAACCGTAGAGCCCATCTCGGTGCTTCTTCTGCCGTCGTCCACAAGAGCGACCTCCCAGCGTACCGACTCGGTGCTGCAGGTTATGGTTTTATTGTTTTACTGCTCATGTGTGATTGGTGAACAGTGTCCCGGCGTCGTGTGGTCGATGTCGCGCATGATAGACTAAAGTAGCGGTGTGGAAATCCCCACCTTGTCGTCCGTCGACTCTGAGCTAACCCTTCCTAGCTAGCCACATGCTGCTCGCTCTCGCAGCCCACGCAAGTAATGGCCAGTTTCCCAAAAAACCGGCGTTCTTGTAAACGATCCGTCACAATCCCCAAAAAGCCACTCATCACTTCGACGTCCTTGCGAAGAGAAGAAAACAAATGGCTCTGCAAATCTATATTCATAAACAGCAAAGCAAGGGCCAGTCTGAGCGGACATGCGTATGGCCGACTGACTAATGCAGTGTTTCTCAACCGGGGGTCCGCGGACCCCTAGTGGTCCGTGGTGTAATTGCAAGGGGTCCGTGAAAATAAGATATCTTAAAAAAATATCCTATGACCTTTATAGAGATAGGATTATTTTACTCAAATGTGACTGAGACCTTTATCTACCTAAACTATAAAGGGTAACAGGACTTTTTTCTCTAATCACATCTGTTTCGCAAGTGTAATTTATTGTATTTTAATACGAGATCTCGCTCCGTTTGCATTGTTAAAAGTTACTGCATAAAAATTCTGTTGTTACATATATCTGAAAGTTACTGAATACATATTCTGTTTTGTTACATATATCTGAAAGTTACTGAATACATATTCTGTTTCGTTACATATATCTGAAAGTTACTGCGTAAGAATTCTGTTTTGTTAACTATAACTAAGTTACAACTGAAAGCTCTTATTTTTGCCCCAAAGAGTGAATAAATGCTATAATGCAATTTAAAATGCAGTTTCTACTGTTTCTATCAAATTGCAACCCCCCCCCCCAAGATCAGGTGGAGGGGTCCTCAGGGTAGATCAAAAATACGCAGGGGGTCCAGGACCCCAAAAAGGTTGAGAACCACTGGACTAATGGAGCAGGGAGAGAAGACTTGCAAGGAGCGGGGACGGTCAAACAGGTGACGTCCATTGTAAAATCGGTGTCATTACCTCTGTACATGTAGATCTTGTGGAGTTGTAATGACTGAAGATACAAGCAACGGACAATATAATATGACCTCCGTTTTTTTTACTGGATAGTAGAGGCAAGAGACTCGAGGGTCTTGATGACAGCATTGTTAAAACTCTCCTCATCCCAGGAAGGCCATTATCAGGGCAAAATTTAGAGTCGAGTGCATCGTCACAAGCCCAGCAAGCCAGACCAATCTTGTTAAATCAGTACTTATGATACACTCAATTTTAATACGTCTGATTGTAATGATTTATTCAGTTTTCTCACTCAGACACAGGAGGTGAATGGCAGCATGAAAATCATTCATACAGAGTCTGAAGCCCAAATGATAATATGTTCTGATTAACAATCACAGTCTGTTCACAAAGCCCTTTTCTTCTTCTTTTTCTCATTTGTCTACATACCGGGATTTTGACATTGTGGTCTACTCACATGTGACACTTTACTCACTCGCACATTACACAAACTTATCATGGTGATATAATCAAAATAGAGCTGTCTTTTCGAAGTCATTTTCAGATTCTATGTATACCAAGCATTTGGAATTCTAGACGTGTGTAATAGGTGCGAGTTTAAGATAAACTTGCAGAGATAGGCTTAACTTTATTTCAGCTCATTTTCAATGCTCCGCAGAGACCCCCACATCATTAAACTGGCTGATGAGGCAATCCCAAGCCTGACTGGGTGGATGGGTGAGGAGCCAAGCTGCATCATCCTCACTCCCAGGGAGGTGCTTCTGGTAAGACCAAGTGTGCTCCAGGGCTTTATGGGTTCATCCACCAAGCCTCTCATTTGTGATGTCCTCACAAGTGATGTGGTGACTAGAATGCCAAAGGGTTTTTGGAATAAAATTTCCATCTAAATGATTGTGGGTCATCTAACTGCCTTTCCCTGCACAATTCACAATTTAATGGCCATTTCCATTTAAAGGAAATTCAGAGATGTTCATCCACATACTCATGGAAAAAGAGCTTGTTCAATCCGGGGATGAGCAGGTGACTACTTTTACTGGTGGCACAGTGGAAGAAATCTATATTATCTGAGCCTCTGACAGACCTAGAAATGCTTTTTGCACTTACTAAAGGGATAACAGTAAACACCAAGGGAAATGCTTACAACTGCCATTTAAGTTACCGTACGATAGAAAAACAAATTGTACAATACATTTTAGACTCACCATTTTGAGAAGAGCAATATGGCAACAGGGATGGGCACATGTCCATGAATACTGGGATGGCATCTAGTGCTTTACGTATGCCCCCATCCATAGGGTAATTGGTAGTGTCAGGAAGGGCATCCGATGTAAAATCTTGCCAAATCTTTATGTGGATTGACAAGACCGCCATCGGTGCTATGCCCTCACAGGGCACCGATGGAAATCATCAAATCCGCTGTGGCGACCCCTGCGAAACAGGGAACAAGCCGAAAAAAGAAGAAGAAGAAGAAGATTTTGATAAGAACAATGGATTCTGTCCACTTGTATGAAGCTTTCAGATCACTCCACTCAGCCAGCACTTGAGGGTGGAGCTGGGGCCTCCATCAACAAATGGTGAAGATTTAAATAAAGAGTCTGCCTTGATTGAAGAGTCTGCACGTACTCCAGCAGTGAACTCTACCTTTAAATTAATTGTTTTCCCTGACCACCCCAAACGTAGCTGTAACCATCAGAAGAACAAGCACAGAGCAGAAAAAGAGGCTTGGAGAATCCCCTGTCACCACATAGGGCAGCGGATACTCGACTGTAGGTAATGGCCACTTTCACGGTGACAGGCTGAACCATCAGATGTCCACTTTTGGTTTTTGGAGGTCAGCAAACTAGAGGAGAGGGAGCTGTGCAGCCCCTTTATAAAGCTGATGTGTGTCTACTACTGCTGTTGCCAAATAATGCAGACATTGACAACAGTACTAATTCATATGAATTAACTGAGTGATACACAACAGTCAGTGTCATTATGACTAACAATATGAGTTGTAGCCATCATGTATTATTCAAGCCTACACATTTACCAATCTGTAGGAAGTTGTGTTTCACTCACTGTACCATACACTTAAGGGTGAGCAGTCACTCTGGAGACCAGTTCAGACAACAAGATGTTAAACCATGTCTGAACCAAATATCAACCTATTTGTGGTTACCACAGAGGACATCAGGCTATGAAGTCATGGATGTAGTGGTGTGTTATAGTGCAACGGAACACGAGCCTTACACCTGTCAACAACAATGTCGACGAAGGGAAAAAAAACCCTAGTACCTTGGTTAGACTGTTTACATGACTTCTAATCATCCATGACTTCTCAATTGTGCTGTCTGCAATTATCGACTGTTACTAGAAATAGGCTGGTAATTTCTGCAGTTGAACCAGGAAGTTTCTTAGCAATGCAATTTTGGGTTCTAACCTTTAACTTTTGCTATCCTTTTCACTTCAGAATATGTGGATTAGATAATTGGGTTAAATGGTACTTAACCTTTGAAACATTTCTGATGCTTGTGCTCAGTTGTCCTGTAAGATGTCGTTGTAAAGTTGTGTCCAGTCTACTACTACTGTCCACTATTGTACTACTACTACTACTACTACTGTACTACTGGTGGAGAGTGTACCCAAGGAGGACAGAGTGGTGATTGGAGTGGACATCAATGGGCATGTTGGTGAAGGGAACAGGGGTGATGAGGAGGTGATGGGCAGGTATGGTGTCAAGGAGAGGAATATGGAAGGACAGATGATAGTGGAATTTTCGAAAAGGATGGAAATGGCTGTGGTGAATGCATATATGTGTCCAGCGGTGGTCCAAAACCTAAATTTGGGTTCGAACCCCAGGTCGTCCCAGGTCCTTTCTGTGTGGAGTTGGCATGTTCTCTCTGTGTCTGCGTGGGTTTCCTACGGGTGCTCCGGTTTCTTCCACCATCAAAAAGACATGCATGTTAGGGTTAATACTCCTTCTTGTGCCCCTGACCAAGGCAATGGAAAGAAGAACTGGAGTTGGTCCTCGGGTGCTGCAGCTGCCCACTGCTCCTATACAATAGGATGGGTTAAATGCAGAGAACTCATTTCGTTGTAACTGCACAGGGACAAAATAAAGTGGCTTTCTTCTTCTTTTTCTATTCTGGAGGCCTGTATACCGTGCATGTGAATATATCGCACAATTGTTGCAATGATTTTGATTTGGCAAGTTAATTTTGGTAAAACATCCAACAACTTTTCTGATTAAGTCAAACTCATAAGGCATGCCACTCAGTTTATACCATGTGTAGGTACTTTATGCATGTCCATATGGCAGGAAGTGTATTTCAGGACTTCGGTTTGAATAATTAGAGGGTTTGTCTCAAGAGACAGTGGAAGATGGGCATGCAGGGCCAGGGGGCAGAGGGTGATGCATTTGGGTGCCTACATCTGGACAGGCCTTGGATAGGTCCCAGATCTCTGACTGGGTGACAGGCTTGTCTGCAAGTCTGACTCGGTCAACTGAGATGGTGGGGGTGGGGTTCTGCGTTACAGAGCGGGGCGAGTGCTTAGCTTTGACAAGGGCAGATAATACAGCCAAGTGTCAGAGTGGGAGCCTATGCTGTGTCTTCTTCCCTCTCCCCTTTTCTCTGTATTTCCTCTCAATTCCTTATCAAATAGGGGGCACCTCATGAACAAAGATCACTCAAGCCTTTAGGAATTGCAATGGGCTCGCAAGCTCTGGTTCGCCCTGACAGATTTTTCTGCTGATTCAGGGCAAAAATGTCCAGACACTTTACAACACCAGGCTTTCAGATTTATTTACGGTGTTGACTATTGTGAGTCCAGCTCTCACGAGATAATGAGGGAGAATCGGGTCTTAACCTTTTCACTCAGAGACATGCAAAGTCATCATCAGCGTGCCGGTGCTTGGAAGAAAAATTCAATGCTGAATAACAGTTTGCACTCCCAGTACAGTAACTCAAACAGGCGGGCTCCAGAAAAACACTACATGATATCAGATGAGCGATGTTTGGCCTCAGAAGAGACAGTTCTGTCATATTGTTCAGGCTGAGTATTTGTGTGTGTGTGTGTGTGTGTGTGTGTACATAAGCTTTTGCTGGTGTGTAAAAATTTTAAAGACAACAAAACGTGCTCAAATTCGCTTTGCTAGCCGCCTCGTTAGGATTCTGCTTCCCCCGGTGGTGTGGAGTGACATGACATACTGCAAACTGATAATGGTGTTCGAGGACATGTTTGTTTGTTTTTTTATGAAAAGTTCTTTTGTTGGTTTGTGTATACCACCTGCCTTGATGCGTGAGTGCGCTCACACCATTGCGCGCGTGTGTAGAACCCTGTGCCTCTCTCCGTGTGACTCTAATCTCCTTTCTCAGTCAGCAACACAAAGCAGGACCTCCTAGTAACATCCAATAAAAGTGATTAAAAGAGACGGGGATGGTGCAGAGGCGCTGAGGAGCAGGCGAAATACCTCCCAAAAAGCTGTAATTACTTTTCCCTTCATCTTTCCCTCTCTTTCCATTTCTTCAGAAAGGGAGACTGATTACTTACCCAGGAGAAAATCTTATTGACACAGCGAATTGGCAAACACATTTGGAGAAATCCAGCACCAAACCAGCCGATCCCAACTAGATAATTGGGAGCTTGTGTGCTTTGGTAGGTCTTTGTGCTGCAGTTTAAAAGAGGAGTTGTGGTGTCTGTCTTTTCAGACTGCTGATTAAAATCAAATGAAGTTAGTAATTACGGTTTGGTACACGGCTCGACGGGACGAAGAAATAGAAAGAGGGAAAGCCATACTAGGGTTGGTAGTTATTGCTGAGAAATTCTTGAAATGTTTTTTGTTTGGTTTTTCCTTATTGAAAAGCTCATAAAAGAATTCCCCGCTGCGAAGGCAGCCTACGATTCAAAGCGGCTCAAAACTCAGACTTGATTATTTTATTCGCGAGGTTTTCACCGTTAATCTTGTTCTCATCATGAAGCAGCACCACTGATTTACACCAATCACGTTGTTTTCTCTAATCTCCACCTAAGATAATTGGAATCAGCACCCGCATTCATACTTTCAGAAACTTCTCACCCAAAGTAAAGTCCAACTAGGTCGGACGTTTGTGTTTGTAGCACACACCCCCGAACGAGAGGACATGTCCTGTCTGCCATCAGCCGTGGACGATGTGGAGGCACGTTGCTCGGCATCCTCCTCATCACATTCTTCATTACGTTCCATGATCCAAGCTGCTTGTCCTCAGTAGGGTTGCGGGACGCTGGAGCCTATCCCAGCAGTCATTGGGCGGCAGGCGGGGAGACACCCTGGACAGGCTGCCAGTCCATCATGGCCGACACGTTCACACCTAGGGACAAGTTAGCATGGCCGATTCACCTGCCCTACATGTCTTTGGACTGTGAGAGGAAACCGGAGCACCCAGAGGAAACCCAACGGGGAGAACATGCAAACTCCACACAGAGGACGACCCGGTAGGACCCCCAAGGTCGGCCAACCCCGGGGTTCGAACACAGGACCTTCTTGCTCTGAGGTGACCGTGCTAACCACTGCGCTACCCGTGCTGCCCCTCGTTCTTCATGTATTTTATAATGCCATTCTAATTGTGTTATCCTCTTTCAATGTTGTATAGTTTAAATTGTGTACACACAACATCCTTTGCGTGTCTGTCCATCTTGGGAGAGAGCTCCTCTGTTGCTCTCCCTAAGGTTTCTTCCTAGTTTTTCATGCTGTTAAAAGTTTTTTTTAGGGAGTTGTTCCTTATCCTATGCGAGGGTCTAAGGACAGGATGTTGTGTTTCTGTAAAGCCCCTTGAGGCTAATTTGTGATACCGGGCTATACAAATAAAAATGGACTTGACTTGACATTGCAACCACTAGTCATTCATTTTCATTTTAAAATGGAACTTTGGAACAGCAGTACCACAGCTTTGACCTTATTATACAGCCATGTTATGCCAAGAACTGATTGAAATTATTTTATAATGTTGTTATCCATTAACCAGAGCAGACTACCAAACCATTTTCAAGACTTCATACATCATCAGACACGAATGAAAATAAAATAGGTCAGCAATTGCAATCACATATTGGGCCTCACAACGGCGGCGTTGAATTTCAGCTACGGGACATTCACTTGGAAAAAGGAACAGATGTGTGTTACATGGTTATGCTATCAGCGCCATGCTAGCTGTCAAGTCTGCCCGCCGCCCTCAATGCGAGAAAAGCCAATTGCATGTTTAGGAGGGAGGAAATAGAAAAAAAAATACAAGCAATTATTATTATTATGGTCTGGCGGCCTGTCCAGGGTGTCTCCCCGCCTGCTGCCCAATGACTGCTGGGATAGGCTCCAGCCTCCCCGCCACCAGGATAAGCGGTTGGGATAATGGATGAATTAATTATTACTATCATTATTATGAATTTAACATAGTAGACAAAAACAATGTTGTTTGCCACATGAAGTGTGGGATCAGAGGTGCCAGCTCTGGGTGATTTATATATCCATTATGTTTACCCCTATACCCCCACCCCTGACTCCAAAAGATAAAAATAGAGTAAATATGCTCGGCCAAATCAAAAAGACATTGTTGAGTAGCAGAATGTCTACCTTTGTGATGTGATGGTATGTGTGACTTTCACCAGAGCAAGAAGGAAAGCTTTCAGTACTAACCTGTAGCATTGAATATCGGTAAGATTCAGAACCATGGTAAAGAAAAATATTCATAGGTAGGTCTAAGTAACAAAACATCGGACAAGTTAGTCAACTGGTCCACTTCATCAGTTTACACACAAACACACTCACACAGCCGTAGCTTGGCATATACAGACACACACAAATATACAAACAACTACATACACATATGCACATTAGTTAAGCCTGGGCCTACACACACACACAGCACCCTACATACGCCTCACACTATTTATTATTATTACTGCTTTTTGTTCTGTCTTGTTGTTATGTATTACTATTGTTGCTGCAGTGTTGTGGAGCCAAAACACAAGAATTTTACTCTCTTGTACTTGTATAATGAGACCTAACAAAGAACCTTGAATCAAGAATTTCAGCGTGGGGAAGGGTCCTCCCGACTTCAAAACCCCCACTTTGTTTTCACGATAGTATTTTTTTGTTAGGGGGAAAAACACAAGCTATATATTATAAACCTAGAGAGAAAGACTTGTGTCTCTCCTTTTAGTTGAGCTCCCACTATCCCTTTCATAAGTCGGCGACGATGTGCGGGATCCTTGCAAATAAGTGCTAGAACGCAGGTGGTGCAAAACTGAAAGGTGCTGGAACTTTTTCCAGCAGGATTCAGCACAAATTAAGCAGTGGTGACAGCAGATATTCTGTGTGTGTGTGTGAGTGTGTGAGTGCCTCTGGTTTGCTCCATCTCGGCCGGCCCTCTAGCTGTCTGCCGTAGGCGTACACCATGCTCAACATCCCTGGTGAGTCGTTGCAGTCAGCAGCTGACAACCAACCCCAGGCGGCGGTTAACTAACCTGGAAAACTCAGCTCATCTGAGTTATGGCATATGCAACCCCCTGGTGGAAGAAATTCAATTTAAGGGTGTTGGGCCCAACCACTGCAACCAGGACCACCTCCAATCCTCTTGACTACATCTTGCCACTTGGTACAGATCGGGCTGGTCGAGGGAGTGAGGTTGACGCTGCGCAAATCTCCCTCACTGAAATCCAAGTTCTCTGTGCAAGTCATGGCACTTTACCACCATCTAAGTCCTGTGGCGATGGGCGAGCGATGAAGCAGCAGGCACAGATATGCTGGAGGCTATAGCTGCAAACCTGCAATGGAGGCGGCTCTTGATATTGAGTCGTTCACTCACTTGATCGAAGCTGCAGTGAAGTCCGGCAGCGCCCTGAGTGACTGAGCAGCACTATTTAGGATCACAGTGTTCCCCTCCAGGAGTGAGGAGAGGGTTAGAAAAGGTACCCTAAACATTGTCTCCTTCAAAATATCCTGGCCAGCCTACCGCAGCTGCTGAGATCCCATACCTGCGGTCAAACAACTTGGATGTCCACATGACTTGGTATGGGAGAGGACTAGCATCAAGCAGGAGACAAAACTGAAGGTCTAACAGGCTGTCGTTTTACCAGCTCCTCCCTGTGGGTGGGCAGTCTGGACAGTCTACCAGCGACATGCCGGGAAATTAAACCATTTCCACCTGAGCTGTCTAAAGGAAACTGCTGAGGATCAAGTGGAAGGACAGAATCCCTGACACTGAAGTCCTCACAAAGGACAATATTCCCAGCATCCCCCTGCTTGCGAAGGCACAACTGTGATGGACTGGCCACGTGACCAGAATGCCCTGCACGAGACTGACAAAACGAGTCTTTTTGGCGAGCTGAAAAATGGCCAAGTGAGCGCAAGGTGGCCCCCAAAAGCGCTACAAGGATACCCTGAAAGCCCCCTTGAAGAAATTTGGATTTGACCTGAAAAGCTGGGAACCCCTAGCAGGACCGAACTGCCTGGAGAAGAACATTTCAGGAAGGTGCAGTCCTCTGTGAGAGCAGGAGAAGCTCCTGTGCCATGTTGGGGAGGCAGCAGCGCAAATCTGCCAAGGAAGGACTTGTGGCTGCACCTCAGAGCTCTGCATCCTCCCTGACAGATCCAGTGGGCCACAGAGAATTCCCGGCTCAGATTGGTCTGTTCAGCCATCTGCGCATTCATCAAAACCCAACATAATGAGACATGCCATGGTCATCATCAATTATGATGGACGAACAAGTGTGTGTGTGTGTGTGTGCACGTGCATGCATGCTCGCTAAGAAGTGAAAGTTTCCCTTGCTGAGAGGAAAATGGTCTCAGTGCACCACTTCTGCGCTGAGGACTTTAAGAGAAAGACGAAACCAACCCTCCCACTATATAGCCATCACTTTACACGATGACAGCATCTGCAGGCCTCCTGGGGCTTTTGATCCATGGGTTTGACCCCTCGGTTTCTGACTGCACACAGCTCAAGGCACCCGAGGGGGGGGGGGGCAAGACAAGTCCTTGTAGGTTCACCCTGACTGGGGGCTGGGTCGGAGGTCCTGTGGCTCAGCCTTCTCATGCATGGAAGAACGATGGCAGGCAGGCTCCTCGGGGGCGTGGGTGGGGGGTTAGTGGACACTTGTCTAGCGCTGTGACCTGACTGACATGATGGAAGGGAGTCATAGGGGGAGGGGTTTAAGAAACAGAAGGACAGTGGGGGGGAGGGGGGCAACATAGTGCTTGAAGTGCATGTGAGAAAGACAATAGGCGGGGGGGGGGGAGTTGAGAAAGAGGGAGAGAAAGTGAAAATGAGAGCAAGATGAAACAAGATGAGTGCAGTGTGCAGAAAGGAGGAAACCTAAAGAAAAGTGACACAGAGAGGTGTGACAACCAGGGACCAAATCCTGGGAGACAGAGGACAGTGAGAGAGAGAGGGTGAGAGAGATAAAGTGGGGGGGGGGGCAAGCAGAGACAGACACTGGCTGTGGCTGCTATTGCGTTGAACAGCCCTACAGGCCATCACAGACCAGCCAACCCAAATGTCAGGGCAGTCAGAACCACCCTGGGAACCCTGGAAAGCTGCTTGTGACCGCCAGGAGGGCAGATAACAACTGATGAGGGAGAGCAGGAATGCCACATGTGTACACACACACAGACACACACACAGACACACACACAGACACACACACACACAGACACACACACACACTTCTGCTCATGTATTCTTTCTGCCAGCAGTCAACATGTCACATCTGAATTTGCTGTCTTCTCAACCTTAACTTCCTGGTCTACTTCGGTCACAGTCTGTTCTCAGACTTCTAAGCAGCCAATAGAAACAGGAGTTGTATCTTCAAAAGCTAACACTCTGGGACTTTGGGGACTTTGATTTCTCTCTAGAGAGACTACAACAGGGACGATGAAGAGTGATAGTGAGACGTCCTCATTCTTTCATTCTCCTACTAACGCCAAGATGAGGAATAAATGAAAACTGTCCAGCTGAGGAGCTGTAAGGGAGCATGTTGGGGGTTGGGGGCGGGGGTGGAGAGGAGTGTTGGGACAAAGAAACCGCTAAGGGAAGGAAAGGAGAGGGAGGATGGAGGCAGACATAAAGAAGGAAACGGCGAACGAGAGAGCTAGACACAGGGATGAAAAAAATGCCTTCTTCCTGCTCATGGGATAAAGATGGAGGGGAAAAACAAGAGCCAAGAGGGAGAGGCAGGAAAAACAGTGTAGCGAGAAAGAGAGCAGTCTGATTGATTGAGACAGAGTCGACTGACCGCAAGTCATTAAGCTGCTATTGGGCTGAGCGCCAGTCACTACTCATTCCCCTCACAGCCACTTCACTCAGCTCTCCACTTCCTCCGCTATGATCCCCTTAGCATCCCCTCCCACCTTTTCTCACACACTCGTTAACTCACAGGCCTAATTCCTTCTATACGGGAGGCCATTTTGCAGGGGAGCCTTTATCTTCGTTAGGCGTCCATTTGGACGGACGTCATTTAGGAGGGCTGCTTCCCGAGCGTGGGATGATAAATGACGATTGTTGCGGTGCGTGGAGACCGAACGTAATGCGTTTTGCCAGTCTGAAGATGTATCTTTATCTCGCCACGCTTCACACTTTCTGTGCGCCTCTCCCACTCCGTTCGGTTTCTCCCTCTCCCGCTTCACTCCGTCTCTACACAGCACAAAGGATAAGAAGGCCTGTATGTCACATCGTCGATGAAATCAATTATGTATTTCCGCAAGTCTGCAGTATCGTGTTTTGAGCAAGTCACCCACATAGCCCCCCCCCCCAGCAATCCACTCCCGACTGCTCACCCCAGGCTGTGGGGGTCAAGGTTGAATGGGCAATCAGTGAGGCAGGATCGGCGTGCAGACTGGGGCCAGCGTTTGGGCCGGCTCACGCACACTCAATTTAGCCCATTTATATAGCTTTCAGTCAGAGAGCCCGGGCAAGTCTCGACCGGTACCAGAGAAAGCGTTGCGAGTAGTTGTGCAGCCCGGAGAGGAGTGGATGTTAGCTGAGGTTCCCTTTCATCAGAGGCACGGGCTCCCGGCGTGTCTGCAGCGTTCACATGTGAGATATCTTGATTAATTCTCACTTGTCTGCGTCATAAAGAGGCGTAGCGGTGTGTAGTTGGAGTCATAAACAAGTTGAACATTCTGAGACTGCGAGACTGTTCGTCTACGACTGCCGCTGCTCTCGGATTCAGCCCGTGAGACTGTTCATGTTGAACCAAGTTCTGTTTTATGCTGTTTATCTATTATCTAATTTAATTTATCATTTGTGATTCATCCATTTTTCATCCATATCTGCTTCTAGTTTAGCCATTCTGTTTCTGATATATTCGTTCATTCTCTTAAGTGTGAAATAACCCCTTGGTGTCCCCAACTCGCTGGCGCCAAGCAGTCACTCCGTGGACAGAATGAAGGCTACGTTTTAGTTCCTCAAAGTTTACATCGGTAAACATGGGAGTGCTGCCTCCAGGTCAGTGAATCCAACTCTGCGTATAACCCATAATGCATCAGCCATATGATTAGAGTACTAACTAACTACAACCACCTCATACTGACTGGTACATACTAGACATAAACTACATCTGATCACCATGGATACTCTGAAGCGATGAGTTTCAGAGGTGCATTTCCCTCGAGTTCGATGTCATCAGCAAACGTTGTAACCCCAAGCATCACCGTCACCTCGTGCTGGTTACGTTTTCCCTCCTTCTGCGTGACGGTGCAGCAAACCCCAACCATGCACCCATCGCTCACGCTCGTTTGTGCTCCTTCCCATCACGGCGGTGTAGAAGTAGAAGCCATGCACATGCACAGCTACTGCAACGCAAGACAAGTACGCTTCGCTGGTCTCCTCCACGCCAGGCTCAGCTGATAGCCCCATCTGCTGAATTCTCCTACATCTCCCCTGACTGACACTCTCGCTGCCTGTTTGGGCACACAGATGGCTGAGAGGGAGAGAGAGGGAGAGAGAGAGAGGGAGGAGGACTAGAAGTTGGAGGTCCATTCAAACCGACAGGACCATTAAATGGTAAAGAGACATTGCCTCTGTGCACAACCACTCAGAGTAACGCAAGACACGAAAATGATTTTATTCATTTTTTTGCCACGAAGCTTTCCTCTCACATCCGTCACGATTCCTATTTTCACCAGTCGGAGCGGTACGCTTGTTTTTAGTAACCTCTGCATACATTAGATCCAAGCGATGAGCATGTCACTTAGCTCAGACGCTGTTTTGTGATCACTCGACACCGCCATCATCTCTCTGACGTCTCTTCATGCGTGGCCTTTCGAGCGCCTCCTCTCATTACCCCGCTAACCACGAGAGATCCTGCAGTGCCTGTCTTGGCTAATGGATCACTGGGCTTGGTTTCACTATAAAATTCTCATAATAGCCCATTGCTTTGGCTGTCAGCCATGACAGGTTGGTGTTTTATAAATCGCGTGTTACCATGGATGAGGACAGGGTACCGAGACAGAGGCTGAGAGAGCGAAAGGACCGCTCTCACCTTGAGCTGAGACGACGGATCAGGTTTAAACTTGGGCTGCGGTGGAAAACGTGTCATGGCCGCTCCCATCAGGACAGAGGTGTCGCGTCGTAGGAGGAAGGCGAGCCCTCGGAATAACTTGGTATTGATTTGTGATGACCCTTCTCTCTAAGGAGACAAGTGGACCCAAACCATGCCAGGAAAATGCCCCCACAGCATAACAGAGCCCCCGGACCCCCTCACTGTAGGGATGAAGCGTTCGGGTTTTTCCTTTAATTTTTTTTGGGGGGGGGGGTTTCCCCCTCTTTTTATCTCCAATTGTAATTGGCCAATGACCCCACTCTTCCGAGCCGTCCCGGTAGCTGCTCCACCCCCTCTGCTGATCCGGGGAGGGCTGCAGACTACCACAGGCCTCCTCCCATACATGTGGAGTCGCCAGCCGCTTCTTTTCACCTGACAGTGAGGAGTTTCACCAGGGGGACGGAGCGCGTGGGAGGATCACACTATTCCCCCCAGTTCCCCCTCCCCCCCGAGCAAGTGACCCGACCGACCAGAGGAGGTGCCAGTGCAGCGACCAGGACACATACCCACATCCAGCTTCCCATCCGCAGACAAGGCCAATTGTGTCTGTAGGGATGCCTGACCAAGCCGGAGGTAACACGGGGATTCGAACCAGTGATCCCCGTGTGGGTAGGCAACGGAATAGACTGCTATGCTACCCAGATGCCCAATTTGTCACCTTGTGTGTGTGTGTGTGTGTGTGTGTGAACAATATATGTGAACAAGTGTAAACAGTGATTATAATAATTGGCCGCAGCAGCACTTGGAGAGCGCAAACCAGTGCCGAGGCTGAGAAGTACCCCCTTCCCCTTCCCCAATTACATCTTTTTCTCTTCTATGACGGCTGTAACAAGAAAAAACCTTCCCCGACAAAATGTGTGGGCTTGCTGAAAATGTGGGCGTGCGAGTTACATCGGCGGTTCAATAACCGGTGAGAGCACTTGGAGAGCAGAAACGCAGTTCCCCTCAACAGCAGCCCACTCCCCTCCCTGCTGGTCGGAGTAACTAGGAAGCACAGTTCTGCAGAAGATACCCGGGCTAGCTGCAAGTGTGGACAAGGTGGTTGCAGTGGTTTGAATTTGCCTTGTGAATTGAATTGCGACAGTCCTCTCCACTGTAGGAGAGTCCCAGCTGTATGCACTTCCTGTCTGTGACTTCCTGTCTGTGAGGGTTTTATTGCAAAGAAAAAAGTAAATATGTCAAAAAAGTGCACAGGATTTCACCACCAAAATCTGACCCGTTGTTACTCTGCCCAAGATCCACCTCACAACATTTTATGAAAATCCACCCATCAGGTTTTGAGGTGTCTTGATGAAAGACACGTGTGATCGGTGTGGCTTAAAACAGGAAAATACTCACACAAATGTAACTGGAAAAATACTTACACAAATGTAAATGGAAAAATACTCACACAAATGTAACTGGAAAAATACTTACACAAATGTAACTGGAAAAATACTCACACAAATGTAACTGGAAAAATACTCACACAAATGTAACTGGAAAAATACTCACACAAATGTAACTGGAAAAATACTCACACAAATGTAACTGGAAAAATACTTATACAAATGTAACTGGAAAAATACTTACACAAATGTAACTGGAAAAATACTCACAGAAATGTAACTGGAAAAATACTCACAGAAATGTAACTGGAAAAATACTCACACAAATGTAACTGGAAAAATACTCACACAAATGTAACTGGAAAAATACTTACACAAATGTAACTGGAATAATACTCACACAAATGTAACTGGAAAAATACGTACACAAGTGTAACTGGAAAAATACTTACACAAATGTAACTGGATTGTTTTCCCCAACAAGGCTAAGCTGTGAGTCTGTTGCATTTAGAAAGACTGTTCAGCTGGATTGTGTGTGTGTGTGTGTGTGTGTGTGTGTGTGTGTGCATGCGTGTGTGTGTGCATGCATGTGTGTGTGTATGTGTGTGTTTGCATGTGTGTTTGTGTGTGCATGTGTGTGTTTGGTGTGTGTGTGTTGTGTGTGCGTGTGTGTGCAAGTGTGTGTTCAAGCGCGCGTACACTGCGGCGTTGTGTTGCGGTGACTGTGTTGCTGCCCGTCTGTCAGTGTGTGGACGGGAGCGAGGCCGAGGTGTCTCATTACACCGCTGTCACATGTTTTTGTACTCTGCTCGCGCGGCGCCGGGGGAGTGGGTTTAGTTGCTGCCTAATGGCCCTCACCCATCCCGGCTCTCCGCAGGGACGGCCTGACCCAGCTCCACAACACGGTCTGTGACTCACACCGTCCGGCCTCTGGGTGTGTTGTGATGCGGGCTGTGGCTCTCGTCTCCTCTCTGGGAAAAAAAAACGTGCGTTCACACGCCTCCCATCACCAGCGGTGGACGGCGAGAGTGTGCGAGCCGGTCCACGGTACCGGTGTGTGTGTGTGTGTTTGACGTGTGTATTTGCCGGCCTCCGTATCTGCATTCGGCATCAGCAGTGAAACAGCGTAGGCAATGTTTTTGGCTTTATCTCCTTGCACCATCTCTTAACCAGCCCCCGTGGCTCCGTTCCCAAACCTCTTTTATATTGTTTAGCCCTCATACTCCAACCCTCGGGGAGACACTGACGCAGGACTTTTGCCGGAGCGGAGACTCGGTAATTCAAAACTCTGAGGTTTCCAAAGCCGCCTATCTGCCACGCTGTCACGCCGCTCTGCGTGTCGCGGCAGCTGCTCGTGGTGTTGGTGTTGTTGTTGTTGTTGTTGTGCGGAACGTCTACGATGCACGAGCAGACACGGACGCCGTGCAGACAGGTTTATGTGAGGCGTTAGCATCAGGCCGCCACGTTGTGACGACGTCTGCGATGGTGTGAGAACAAACAAAACCAAGCAAATCCTCTTTTAATTAGGACTGTTTGTGTGTCGTCTAGTCGGAGTCAGAAGACTTGTCATCTTGCATATATTATCACGCCCCGTGTTTACTCTGGTGGATCAGCAAGTGTGATCAGGGGGATGAAGTACAATCGTTGAGTCCAAGTGGACCAGAGGGACGTCCGTAGAATTAACCAGGCCGGCTTATTTCAGCTCGTATCTGAAGAGGGAGACGGTCACGTTTGATCCGCGTTGAGCGGACTGGATCAGGAACCGGGAACACTTTGTCGTGTCACTTCGTGCACTGGCGCACACGGTCCTGGGTACGACGTTAAACTGCAACCGTCGGGTCGTCGGCGACTAAACCGCCACCCCCACTTCAACCCCTGGGTTGTAGTGAGGCGGGTGTGTGGACACCCAGCAGGGCTAAAAACAAAACAGTAACACTTTCTATGAAGCCTGCATCTATAACGCCCTATAAGCATCTATAACGCCCTATAAGCATCTATAGCGCCCTATAAGTGTAGCTATAGGTCATTGTAAGATTCATTATAACCACGTATACGCCCTCACAACACCTCATAACCACCTTTATGATACATTATGTCAGATTAAAACAGATTAATGCATTATGAATATGTCATCATTAGCCTGTTTATCTGTCAAATGTCATAATGCATCATAGCCAACTTGTTTTGCTGAAGTTTTGTAGCGGTGCATAATGAGACTTCAGTGCTATTTCAGTCTTCAGCCATAGCCGTTAGTCATTGTAACACACATTATAGGAAAGTATGGGCGTTATGTATGCAATAGATGCTTATAGGGCATTATAGATGCAAGATTCATAGTAAGTGTTACCAACAAAACCTGTCAAAGGGCGGATGAGTTCCTCTGTGAACCGACGGCCGTCCATACCTGGAGAGAGGGGGGGGACCATCAGGTACTGCCCCCTGCTGACACACAATGATGACTCAACCTGTTCAGGCATCAGCTGTGCTCCAGCGACCTCCATAGGTTATGGAACTGATGATGATGATGATGATGATGATGACTTGCGCACATGAAATGAAGCGAAATGCCATTTCCCCCAGCCACAGCAGTGCAACACAATGACAAAAACACATCCAAAAACTACAAGAACACACATACCCAAAACTAGCACATACAATCACTGTCCGAGGGAACGAACGCCAGCCAGGATGCATGTCGGAACCGCCGGTCTGCATGAGCTAGCAGTTAGCTTAGCCCGCCCCGCTTCCGCGTCCTGTCAGACCGCCCTTGGCATTTCCTCCTCGGGCGCAGCTCCAGGCAGGGGCCGTGGTCCCCCGGGCCTACCAGTTGAAGCAGACCAAGCTCTCCCAGCCAATCCAGCACCAGCTCTCCCAGCCAGACACCCCCAACATACCTCCCCGCACTCCTCACGGCGACATCAAAAACACCACAGTCAACGCCAGACCGCCCCCGGTGTTATCAGAACCGCTGGTCTGCATGGGCTAGCGGTTAGCTTAGTGTGCCCCGCTCTCCCAGCCGATCCAGTACCAGCTCTCCCAGCCATCAAACGAAGACCAAACTGATCAACTCAGCTCACCATGAAAAAACCCTTTCAAAGTCCTACTATCTCCTCTGGGATAGTGTCGTTTGACCCCCGCGCCCCTTCACCCTGACCCCTCCATACCTTGTTTGACCCGCCGGGCTTCCTGCTCCTGCTGGGTCAGGGGTAGTAAGTTTTTTTTGTTTTTTTTACTACTTTTATTAATCCCCGTGGGGCAATTCTTCCTCTGCATTTAACCCAGGAGTATTAACCCTAACATGCATGTCTTTTTGATGGTGGGGGGGGGGGGACCGGAGAAAACCCCCCACAGACACGGGGAGAACATGCAAACTCCACACAGAGGATGACCTGGGATGACCCCCCCCCCCCAAGGTTGGACAACACCGGGGTTTGAACCCAGGACCTTCTTGCTGTGAGGCAACAGCACTAACCACTGGGCGACCATGCCGTTTGGTGGTATTAGCCCCGTGGCTGCTGGGTAACAAAGTTTTAGTGTCTCTGGGATGATTTGATGAGGAGACCAGTGAAAGGATGTTGTACCGTTAGCGTGTGATCTTCAGTTTCATCTGAACACTTAACGGCCTCTGGAAGAATGACGTTACGTGCATACACACACTGTACACACACACAGACACGTGCACACATGCTTTCTCAATCACACACAGGCCTGAGAGTGTTAACCGAGTGGGAACCTGTCCTGGCCGCCTGTCTCCCCCCGTCCTTCCCGGAGCAGTCGATATTGACACTTTCCTTTTTCCTTACAGGTGATAACAGGGCGGCCGGAGGCCATTCCCTTAAAGTAGAAGAAGACTGAGTCTGTGAGGTGAGCGAGTGTCCAACTACAGCAATGAGGCACAGAGCGAGAGAGACCGAGCGAGAGAGAGAGAGAGAGCCAGACTGAAAGGAAAAAAACAACCTGAAGCTGGAAAACGATCAGACTCCCTCACTAGCTACATGTGAGTGAGTACTAGTACTCTATTACTATTTTGTTATTTATGTATTATTTATTTATATTTCAATATATAACTATTTATATATTTATTATTATTTATTATTGCCCTGTGATGGACAGGCGGCCTGTCCAGGGTGCCTCCCCGCCTGCCTCCCAGTGGCTGCTGGGATAGGCTCCAGCATCTCCGTGACCCTGAGAGCAGGATAAGTGGTTTGGATAATGGATGGATAGATATCTATTATTAATATATATATTATCTAGTAATACTAGTACTAGTCTGTGAGTGAGTGTCCAACTAAAGGAATGAGGCAGAGCGAGAGAGAGGGGGGGGGGGGCGAAAGAAAAAAAATTGTCGAACACTCTGAATCTGGAAAATGATCAAACTCCCTCACTAGTTATGTGTTGTGTTGCGATTTGAGTGCAACCGTGGAAAAACCTTCAGTTTCTCGATCAGAATGAAAGGCAAACTACAAATGAATCGCAAGACTGGTTCAGGCCTTCACGCCCTCGCACCAGTACCCGGGACTATCCCTGTGACTGAGATCAGGAGTGACACTCCGCTGTTCGGCTGGAGTGGAAGGTCGTTCCACCGTCAAGAGGCCACCAACGAAAACAATTGAGACCATGTAAAGCAATTACCGTGAGGGGGCGGGGGGGGGGGGCGGGCCGCTCCATCATTTCAGGAGGAGAGTGTGTGTACAGCGGCTGTGTGGGGCTAGAAAATGGCCTGCGGGTATCGTGGTACGGTTCCCCTTGCATCCTCGTACAGCAGCATCAGGATTTTAATATGAAGTGAACGATCACAGGCAGGGGCTGCAGGGTGGGGTTGGGTTGGGGGGGTGACATGAGAATTAAGCAGTCTTCGGTACAGTATTATAGATGACTTGCAGGGCTGAAGGGAGGTTTGGGGAGGTTGGATGTTGGGGCATTGCGTGTGGTCCCAGTTGGAGAGGATGTGTTGTTGAAAAAGTCGGCCAGCTGAGCTGATCAGCCCGGATGGGAGGGGTCTCATTTGATCAGCCCGGATGGGAAGGGTCTCATTTGACAAGAGCTCTTACAAATGGCTCGTAGCTTCAATGCCAGCTTCACATAACAGGAATCTGGAATATCGGGAATATTTATTTGTCATTTCATTCCATGCACCTGCACACATGAAATGAAATGAAATGAAATATCGTTTCTCCCAGCCCACATCAGTGCAACACAAAGACAAAACAAACTACAAGAAACTACAAGAACACATATATCCAAACTACCAAAAAACTACAAACACTACAAAACATATATATCCAACATATCAAAAAAAAAAATCACTGTCCAAGAGCGTGGACGCCAAGATGACTGTCGGAACTGCCTGTCTACATGGGCTAGCAGTTAGCTTAGCCTTCCACGTCCTGTCAGACCGCCCTCGGTGTTTCCTCTTCAGGTGCAGCTCCAGGCAGGGCCGTGGTCCCTGGGCCCACTGGACGTAGCAGACCAAGCTCTCCCAGCCAATCCAACGCCAGCTCTCCCAGCCAGACACCCCCGATACACCTCCACGCGACGACACCAAAAACACAGTCGATGCTAGGCGAGGCCGCCGCCAGACCGCCCTCAGTGTTATCGGAGCTGCCGGTGTGCATGGGCTAGCGGTTAGCTTAGCCTGCCCCGCTTCCGCGTCCTGTCAGACCACCCTCGGTGTTTCCTCTTCGGGCGCAGCCCCAGGTAGGGCCGTGGTCCCTGGGCCCACAGGACGCAGCAGACCAGGCTCTCCCAGCCGATCCAGCACCAGCTCTCCCAGCCATCAAACGAAGACACAAACCTAGATGTGGACAAAGACACTGCATGGACGGTACTGGGTGAGGCCGCCGCAAACGTGTCTTCGCGCCGCCATCTTCCCACACCGGAAGCGCTTAACAGTTAGATGCTAAAAGGGCAGTTGCGGCAGAAATCCTTCTTATGTTAGCATGTGGTAAGTCAAGTCAGTTGTATTTGTATGGCCACAAGAAACCAGAAGAAAATTCACCGGCTAGTTTTGAAACTAAAAAAGTAGTGATGGTGTGTACTGCGTGAAAGAGATAGCATTCACACTTATTGACCTTATTGCTACCCTTTGATCCCGGTCACCCAATCATTTATAATAGTGCCTTTATTGCCTCTCTGATACACACACACACACACACACACAAAACCACCCAACCACAACGAACACCCACCATCTGAGCCAGAGTTGACGGAGCTGATGTACTGAGCTGCAGAGTTAATGGTCGGAGTTAGTGGTCGGCTTGTGTCAAGAACAGTTTCTCTTCTTCTCTGACAGTATAGAATACCGTCTTGAACCCATATAGAAACATCGCTTTAGGGTTCACACAAGGTGCACGTTTATTGTTATCCGCCCACGCATTGCAGTGTCACCGGAGAATTTCGGAGCGAAGGCCTTGGCTTTTCTCAACTCGTGCAATCGTTTTGAATTTCAACACTTTAAGAAAGTCGATACTCCCCGAACAGCTTCTCTCTCTGCAAATTTCCCAGCTCTCTTTTGAATTTCATAGTGCATCAGAGCAGACGCCCAACACCACACTGTTGCCGAAATGGGTCCCAATTTTTGTTAAAGCCCTCCACTTCACAGCTACTTCAGTAAAGAGTATGCCGTTCCCATATTTTGCAAATAATATTGATTTTAGAGGCTTTATTGCAGAATTCAGGAGAATTTGTGAAAGTTTTGCAGAAAGACCTACCTCAGTTTTGAGGTTTGGTGTTGGCATGAATTGTGTTTTCAGGACACTTACAATTGCAAACACACTTACAATGTACACCTCTCAACCCCTCCTTCCATCCATCCATCAGTCCATTATCCAAGCCGCTTATCCAAATTCGGGTCGCAGGATGCAGGAGCCTATCCCAGCAGTGAATGTGTCGGCCATCACAGGGCCGACACATTCACACCTAGGGACAATTTAGTACGGCTGATTCACCTGGCGGCACGGTGGTGCAGTGGTTAGCGCAGTCGCCTCACAGCAAGAAGGACCTGGGTTCGAGCCCCAGGGTAGGCCAACCTTGGGGAAGTCGTCTGGGTCGTCTTGTGTGTGGTGTTGGCATGTTCTCCCCGTGTCTGCGTGGGTTTCCTCCGGGGGCGCCGGTTTCCTCCCACAGTCCAAAGACATGTAGGTCAGGTGGATCGGCCGCACTGAATTGTCCCTAGGGGTGAATATATGTGTGTGTGTGTGTGTGTGTGTGTGTGTGTGTGTGTGTGTGTGTGTGGGCCTTGTGTGATGGTCTGGTGGCCTGTCCAGGGTGTCTCCCCACCTGCCGCCCGATGACTGCTGGGATAGGCTCCAGCATCCCCCGTGACCCTGAGAGCAGGATAAGCGGGTCGGATAATGGATGCATGGAAGGACGAGTCACCTGACCTACATGTCTTTGGACTGTGGGAGGAAACCGGAGCACGCGGAGGAAACCCACGCAGACACGGGGAGAACATGCAAACTCCACACGGAGGACGACCCCCAAGGTTGGACAGCCTCGGGGTTGGAACCCAGGACCTTCTTGCTGTGAGGCGACCACGCTAGCCACTGCACCACCATGCCACCCCCCATATGATACTGTATTTACTCAGAAACCAGGTCTTCTACTGATGTCGAAACACAATTGAACTTGGAAGTGATTCATGAAAGGTATGAAAAGTAGTTTCGCAATAGCTGAAATGCCGGCGCGCCCTCGCTGACACCTCCCTCCACTGAAGCGGCATGGTAGCTCCTCTCACCTGGTGGCTGAGCGTGTGGCGTTATCAGCGCTGAGCTGATGTACATTCTCAGCACAGGCGAAAGGGATGAGTAGGAGTAAGGCCCTTCATTTTCCTCCAATCCCCGGATCAGGCGGTGTTGAGCACGGTGTTTAATGCTTCAACGAGTAGCGGGGACCGCTGGGTAGGACTCGGCCGACTGTCTCCTCCCGGTAAAGCTCCTTGAAATGAGAGAGAATTCTCCCGCGTGAACCGCCCTCGGTAAGCGGCTGACCAATGAGGACTGAGGTGGAGGGCGAGGAGGGGAGTCGGCCCCGGCGGACGAGAGAATTGAGTGTATTTTTTAAAAGCGCCGAGTCGATGTACAGTATCAACGGTCTCTTTCTTTGTCTCTCTGTCTGCCGTTAACTCCTTTGGCTCGCGGCTGCTTACGTGAAGAAAATTCCCAAACTTGGGCACGTAGTCTTCGTGTTGTGGGGTAATCAAGTTGTGGCAGATTTTATCAGCCGAGTGGGAACCAAATAACCAGCCTGCAGCGTAAGCGTTTTCACAACGGGCTGTGAAGGATTAGCAGATATCGGAACTGCTGAGTCACTGTGTGTGTGTGTGTGTGTGTGTGTGTGTGTGTGTGTGTGTGTGTGTGTGTGTGTGTGTGTGTGTGCGCAACTTGTGTTTTCTCATGCATTGTAAGGACATTTATTTAACCTTGATCCAATCAGGTAGTCCCATTGAGATTGAAAATGGAGCGTAGGTCATATGCCTCTACAGCGGTTATGTATCTATGTGCCGTGGGCTCTCTGTGGGCGGTACGGTGGCCCAGTGGTTAGCGCTGTTGCCTCACAGCAAGAAGGTCCTGGGTTCGAACCCCGGGCCGTCCCAGGTCCTCTCTGTGTGGAGTTTGCATGTTCTCCCCTTGTCTGCGTGGGTTTCCTCCAGGTGCTCCGGTTTCCTCCCACCATCATAAAGACATGCATGGGCGTCCGGGTAGCGTGGCGGTCTATTCCGCTGCCTACCAATGCGGGGATCGCAAGTTTGAATCCCCGTGCTACCTCCGGCTTGGTCGGGCGTCCCTACAGACACAATCGGCTGTATCTGTGGGTGGGAAGCCGGATGTGCGTATGTGTCCCGGGCGCTGCACTAGCGCCTCCTCTGGTCGGTCGGGGCGCCTGTTCAGGGGGGAGGGGGAACTGGGGGGAATAGCGTGAGCCTCCCACATACTATGTCCCCCTGGCGAAACTCCTCACTGTCAGGTGAAAAGAAGTGGCTGGCTCCACATGTATGGGAGGAGGCGTGTGGTAGTCTGCAGCCCTCCCCGGATCAGCAGAGGGGGTGGAGCAGCGACCAGGACGGCTTGGAAGAGTGGTGTAATTAGCCGGGGTCCAATTGGGGAGAAAAAAAGGGGGGGGTACACAAAAAAAAACATGCATGTTAGGGTTACTACTCCTGCCTGTGCCCCTGAGTAAGGCAATGGAAAGAAGAAGTGGAGTTGGTCCCCGGGCGCTGCAGCTGCCCACTGCTCCTACATGATAAGTTGGTTACATACAGAAGACAAATTCCATTGTAAGCTGTACAATGACCAAAATAAAGTGGCTTCCTTCTGTCTTTGTCCTCATATGACACTTGTTGACAGGGTGTGTGTCAGTTGTCTGGATAATGCTGTCCGGAGCACTTCCCCTACCCCATCGATTTGGCTATCCACCCCTGATGAGGGTCACAAATGGCGCTATTCGATGGCGTGTGGTTCACTCCCATCTGTACCCGACCTGATGAACGGATAGATGGAGGCACCACAGAGAGCATTCTGACCAGCTGTGTCTCTGTCTGGCATGGCAACTGCAAGGCCTCCGACCACGAGTCCCTACAGCGGCTAGTGAGGATGGTTGGACAGATCACAGGAGCTGCTCTCCCGTCCATCCAGCCCATCTATGAAGCACGGGGCACCCGGAAGGCTCTCGGCATCATGAAGGATCCCACCCACCCTCCTCCCCACATACACATGCTTGTGATGTTTAGGTCTGTGAAGTAATTCTGGTTTTTAATGCACTTTTTGTGTGCTATTTGTTGTTATGTGGCACTGAGGTCCATGTGAAGCGTAATTTCGTACCCTGTATGTATGAGACATGGTGGTATTGATGGTATTTCGGGGGACTCACAGGCTCTGTGCTCGCATCACGCCGCATCACTCGCCGCCTTCGCTTGATGCGGCAAATTAAAGGTCGTGGGTTGCTTGTAGAGCAATGGATGGTTTTTAATTAAAAGGCGTTAATTTTCTCCAGGCAGGCCATTAGGGCCGGGCAGCCAAACACAGCAGATTGATTCTTAAGATAATAAAGCACGCTCACAACACCCGCGGTCTTAACCTGATGGATCACCGGTCGCCGCCCTCGAGAGCGCGGGCTTGGGCGCCCTCGACATAGAAACCATGTTTTGCTAATTTGTCCGTGTCAGTCATTTAGAGAAGCATGAATGGACGTGAACGTGCAGACTGATGCACTGACGCTGCTGATGCAAGTGCACATTTTCTGTTCGTGTGTTCGCGGACAGACGGGCGCATTTCCCCGTGCATGTAGTGTGAGCGAGACCTTTACATCCGGCGACCCCTGGAGATCCAGTTTAGAAGACCAAATGTGGCTTTTAAAAAATTATCATCGCCAGATTGAGGCCAATTACCCCACTCTTCCGAGCCGTCCCAGTCGCTGCTCCACCCCCTCTGCCGATCCGGGGGGGGGGGGGGGGGGGGCTGCAGACTACCACAGGCCTCCTCCCATACATGTGGAGTCACCAGCTGCTTCTTTTCACCTGACAGTGAGGAGTTTCACCAGAGGGGTGTGGCACATGGGAGGATCACGCTATTCCCCCCATTCCCTCCAACCGACCAGAGGAGGCACTAGTGCAGCAACCAGGACACATACCCAGATCCGGCTTCCCACCCGCAGACATGACTAGTTGAGTCTACAGGGACGCCCGACCAAGCCGGATTTAACACGGGGATTCAAGCTGGCGATCCCCGGGTTCTTAGGCAACGGAATAGACCGCCACGCCACCCAGATGCCCCCAATCCTTGTTACTTAGTAGGTAGCCCGTGGTGTGTCTCTTACAGTCTGGCCTGATCCTACGTCCCAGGCCAGACTGGCTCAGTGTCAGTGTCAGTGTCGGGGCAGCCACGGCGTGTGGTTGTCAGATGTGGCGCTACGATGCAGGAGCATGTTTTCTGTGCTGTAATCCATAGCAGGTCTGTGGAGGACTGTAATCCCTTACTGTATCACGAGAGCAGCGTCCTACTTTATATCCACAGATGGTGTGTGTGTGTGTGTGTGTGTGTGTGTGTGTGTGTGTGTGTGTGTGTGTGTGTGTGTGTGTGTGTGTGTGCGTGTCTCAGGTAGACACTGACATAGTCCTAAACAATTAACCGTCCTATATACAAGCAGTACATATACACACACACACAGAAGCATTCATGCACATATGCATACACATGAACGAATATCCACCTCTTCCAAAGGGGGGGGGGGCGGGGGTTGGGGGGGGGGTCCCGAACCCATTGTTACATTTTAAGAGGAGAATTGATCTGCGTCCTCCTTGTTAAACCAGAAACTGGGGGTTGCAGCAGAGCGATTACGGGCAGAGCTGTGGAGCTGCCTGCAGTATGCTGAGTTAATGCATTAATGAAGACACAGACGTGTGGTCCTCGTCTCGTATAATCTGCTATTCTCTGAATTCATAAGACCCGGGACAGCTTGAATGTGCAAAACAACTCCTCCTAATCCCCCGGCGGGGGCATTCATGGAATCTGGCGTTTGAATTCAGAGTCGAAACGTATCCGAAGTCAAAGGACTGCGTGGAGGAAATCCTGTTCTCAGTTCTTCATTTAGCTAATGGAAAGATAGGACAGAGAGGAGATCAGGCAGAGGGAATCGAGAGGAGGAGAAGAAACGGGCGGTGAAATTCTCCTCCAGGATTATCGTCTTCATAGGTGTGCTGGCAGTGAGTTAGTCATGTAGATGCTACATTTTTTGACCAGTGTGACAGTGGGGATATTTGGCTCCCCGCTTTTGTAAGTGTGTAGTACAGTTTGTACGGACGTCGGCGTTGAGGAGGTCTACATGAGCCCAACACTACCCCACTGAACCAGGCCTCATACCAGGTAACGTCTTGTTCAAGCCCCAGTTCTTCCAACCAAAGCATTGTCCAAAACATGACAACAAGCTTGGCTGTAAAAACTGAAACTCCGTTTGCCAGCTGGCAGATGTGGTGGAGGGAGGACTCGAACTCCATCCCCGTTGTGAGTGCCTGCTAACCGTGTGTGCCTAGTCCTCACGTTTGCCAAGAAAGCTGGAAAAAAAATTATTTTGTTTGGATTTTCCCCCCTTTTTCTCCCCAATTGTAACCCGGCTAATTACACCGCTCTTCCGAGCCGTCCCGGTCTCTGCTCCACCCCCTCTGCAGATCCGGGGAGGGCTGCAGACTACCACATGCCTCCTCCCATGCATGTGGAGTCACCAGCGGCTTTTTTTTCACCTGACAGTGAGGAGTTTCACCAGGGGGACGTAGCGCGTGGGAGGATCACGCTATTCCCCCCATTCCCCCCAACCGACCAGAGGAGGCGCTAGTGCAGCGACCAGGACACACACCCACATTCGGCTTCCCACCCGCAGAAACGGGCAATTGTGTCTGTAGGGACGCCCGACCAAGCCAGCGGAGGTAACATGGGGATTCGAACCGGCGATCCCCACGTTGGTGGGCAACGGAATAGACCGCCACGCTACCCGGACGCCCAGACAGCTGAAATTTAAAATTGCACCTAACCACAGCCCCAGAGAGAGAAGGCAGGTCCGTTTTGTTAACCATGTCACAACACTTCCTGTCCCATTTCCCAATTCCCAAAGTTCGGCTGAGGGAATATTTGCAGGAATAGTCGGTCGGGCCAGATCCTTTCTTTTGAGCTCTGTAGTAGACCATGTTTGTTCTCTCTTAGCCTCATTTAGCTGCACGAACAGTGTGGAAGGAGCCACTACAGCAGGTAACCCAGGCCTAAGCTTTGCTCTGTTAGTCAAGCCAAGTGTATTTGTGCAGCCCTAAATCACAGTTACACTATCGGAGGGCTTTATAGTCACACAGTGGAGAAAGGGGTACAACAGTAAATGACAATAAACAGCATACTCTATTGCAGAGATTAAACTTGTATGAAAAAACTGACAGGAAGAAAAGTGGGGGAGCCCTCGGGGAGAGCACCAGAGGAAAGAGCACTCTCCCCGGACGGAGAGGTGTGCAACAGGTGCCGAGTGGGCCAGGCAGACAATGAAAAGAAATAAAACCCTCAAGGGAAAGCACTTAGTTATTGCTCCTACACTGTTAGAAATTTATTGTATTTTTTTTACAGGAAATTCCTGGCAGCTAATTGCAGTAAATTCACAGTAAGCAATAGACAGGAATTTTACTGTAAATGTAACACAATAATGTACTGTATTTCTACAGTGGGCTACTGTGTTTATGGTAAAATGCTGTTATTATTTATTTTATAGCTACCACAGGATAGAGTTATGATTTAATATTGTAATTTTCTATATACTGTTATCAGTGGCGGCTGGTCAGTAGAGGGCGCTGGGGTGCCGCCCCCTTCAAACATCAAGAGATGAAAATCTACTTAAACACGTTAAATATAATGTAGTTGTATAATGCAAATAATTATGAAATAAAAGTGTTTGCAGTCTGTGAGCATCTGTCGGCAGCATTAGATATTGGTTCAAATGGTATTTGGTTGATTTCTGTCTGAATACGTATACTTCCTGGGTGAGGGGCGCTGGCCAAACCATACCTTATGTAAGCCCTCGAACCTGTGGCGAGCAGGTGACCTGAGGCTGCCGTCTGATTGGTTTCTTCAGATTTTCCAGGGGGCGCAGTTCTGTGCCGCCCCAGACACTCCCACTTCTATTATTGGCAGCGAATTGGTATTGTTTTTTGATCTAATGTGATTGGACAATTCTCATGGCTATCAATCATGTTCACACCCACCACCACGCCTCGCCTTGACTGTCAATCATCCACCGTCTACGAACCCTGATAAAATCTATAGGCTACATTGTCCTTCTTAATAACTCTGTGACTATGTGGACAGTAAAGCAGCTGTCAGGTGTGCTGCGCCAAGGTAAATTGCCCCCCCCCCAAAAAAAACTTTTTTAGCACTAGCCGCCACTGACTGTTATGTCATAGGTAAATATTACAATTAAATACTGTAGTTTAGATTTAATTTTCCATCTTCTCCAATGAAAAACAAAACAATTGCATCCTTTTTTGTTTTATTAACACAATGCAACAAGACATTACACACTTATGAAGTGTCCACATTTTCCTTTTATATTTTTTCCTACAAGCATATTAAAAGAATTTCTGGACAGCCTTGCTGATCTCTGATGCAGCCGTCATTGTATTCGTATGTCTCCGCAAAGGAGTGACGGAGAGAGATTGTTGGCATATCACATATCTCAGAAAATGATAATAATCAAACATATCCTCATGCCTCATACAAACAAACTGCTTTATACTCAATAGACCCCGATGACCCTCAACTTCATAAACAAATGTTTTTCTGAGATGGACACTGAGCTGTGGTGATCAATGACCAGCTCTGTCTTGCCGACTGCCAATTCTTCTTGTTTTCCCCAGTCAAGTACGCTTGCCTTTTTTTTTGTATGAAGTGCCCTTCACTGTCACCGCAGAAGATGTTACTTTATCTTTAAATTCCAACTTCAAACCGACAACAGCCTCTTGGATTTTGCCACTGTAGTTATTTACGTAGAATGCTCTGCCCTTATCAAATAATACACTTGGCTGGAACATTTCGCCTGCACTCGAGTAGGCCTGCAAGAGCTGGTGTCGCTCTGCAACTGCCTCGCTGTTGTTGCTGAAATTATGCAGCTTTCTAGCGCAGCTCTTGAAGAAAGTGTGCTTCCTCTCAAACCTGAAAGTCCAGAGGTGAATTAGGGGGGCAAAGTGGGTAATTGGCTGTGGATAATGAAGCAAATAGTGGTGTTTGGGTTTCAGGGGCTGATCGGGAAAGAGCCGCCTTCAAAAGTATAGATGTAGTCCTCAATAAGTATTATAAGATAAGCAACCTGATCTGTAGTGAATGCTGGTGCACAAATAAGTACGACAGTTTCTCTGAGCTGCAGCACAAATTGCCAAACGGCATTGTCACATGGATCCCTAATCCTGTTTCCCACTAGGAAAGTAGCAGTTTTGGGCTGCACGTGCACCGAGTCTATTGCTGCCCGGTGAAACATCGGCTGGTTTGTCTTGGGCGTCATTCCCCTGGTACCGGAACTGATCTTTTCACCTGTTGAGATGTAGATAACGGAGACGTTTCTCCTAAACCAAGTCACCAACAAACAAAGCAAGGTCGCAGGAAACAGTGCGCTTACACAGGTCATGGCGGAGACGTCGGGAAAGTCCAGGCTGGCAAACATGAAAGACGGCTAGTTGGTTAAAAGGAGAGTCTGACTTGATGCCGCACCCAGAATTTCTGCCACTGGTCTGTAATTCCTGCAGATGATTCTGGTAGGACTGTTCTGTTCATGTGTTGCCACGTGATAGTGGAGAGTTCTGAAAAGTAGCTCTTCCTATATCACAGTATCTGCACAAGTTCTGGCTCGCAACGAAACCGCTGATACTGTGAGACCTTAAATTGTCACCTGAAATAGCACACAGTCGACCTTGGACAATTTTCCCACCACCTATCACAATACCGGTCTTCTCAGGAGCCTTCAGGTCTTTTATGAGAGGCTCAAATACCTTGTCTGTCCCAAAATATCTGAAGCCTGCTCGTGATCTGTTATGAGGCAAAATATCTGTCGGAGATAAATAAACTGCTAAAATCTCATGGTTCTTTTCTGGAGAGCCAAGTGGATTAACAACTTCAAACGCATCCTGGTAGAGTATCGGACCAAGCGAGGATGGCTCCATTTTAAATAAAGGGTTGCACTGAGCTCCCTTCCCATCAGTAACGTCCTGGAAAAGGCCCGCTGATGGTGATTGAGAACATGTTACTGTGTACTGTTCTTGAATAGACATGCTTTTAAAAAGTGCAGCCAGTGTGTTAGAGTTGATGGGGGTTATATTTGTGATGGGGGTTATATTTGCCTTTTTCCCCTTCTTCCTTATTGAAAGATTTCTTCAAAAAGAAAAAGAAAGATGAACGAAATCTTGAAAACTACCTCAATTTAGGATTTTGTTGATTTATTTATTGTGAGTAAGGGCCCACAGGGCAGAACTGAGCCTGGCAGGGAGGGTGTCAGGACAATGAAGTATAATATCAGCGGCACCAAGGGTGAATTTAACTGGATGACAGATACGTGTCCTCACTCATCCAAGTGACGTCTTCAAAAGACTGAAGATGTCACTTGGATGAGTGATGACACGTATCTGTCAATAAACGTCCAGATGAACTGATTCAACCTTCTCCGAGAAATTAGATATTTTGCAGTCATTTTCCTCCTTTGTTGAAAGAAAGACATTATTATTGTGTTGACAATATAATAACTGTGTCTGTTGAAGCATTTAAGAAAATGTTGCACTGCTACAGATTTATTTTTTTAAAGCCTGGCGTTCCTCCAAGGACACGATGAGCTACAGAGGGAAAACTCACTTACTCTGATCCACAGTTCATTCAGACACACACACACACACACACCTCTACACTTTATGACTGTAATTTGTGACAAAGTACTACTACTGCTTTCAGCTGCTCCCGTTAGGGGGCGCCACAGCGGATCATCCGTTTCCATCTCTTCCTGTCCTCTGCATCTTCCTCTGGCACACCAGCCACCTGCATGTCCTCCCTCACCACCTCCATAAACCTCCTCTTTGGCCTTCCTCTTCTCCTCTTCCCTGGCAGCTCCATATTCAGCATCCTTCTCCCAGTATACCCAGCATCTCTCCTCCACACATGTCCAAACCATCTCCATCTTGCCTCTCTTGCTTTGTCTCCAAACCGTCCAACCTGAGCTGTCCCTCTAATATACTCCTTCCTAATCCTGTCCTTCTTCATCACTCCCGGTGAAAATCTTATCATCTTCATCTCTGCCACCTCCAGCTCCACCTCCTGTCTTTTCATCAGTACCACTGTCTCCAAACCATATAACATAGCTGGTCTCACTACCATCTTGTAAACCTTCCCTTTAACTCTTGCTGGTACCCTCCTGTCACACATCACTCCTGACACTCTTCTCCACCCACTCCACCCTGCCTGCACTCTCTTCTCCACCTCTCTCCTGCACTCCTTAAAGCGTAACAATAGGTCGTAACAAGCTGCTTGTACGAGCCACCTGTGGGGTCGTTTCTCTGGTGGTGGACCGTGTCCCACTGCGGTGTGGTGAACCCAGGCTCCATCAGCTTTCTACCAGGCCAGTTTCACACCGAAAGAATTGCGCTACACACAACTTGGATTTTATGCAAGCCACGATATGCGTTTTAAATCTAAAAAAAAAAGAAAGAAAAACTCCCCAGATTTAATAATGGAAATGTCGACGGTTAGAACAACAACCACCGCTCCCTCCGCCTCGTCTGTGTGTCGAATCACGAGTTCTCCGTCAGCTGGACTCGCTTCGGTCTTCGCCTCGTCTCGGAGATCTTACGAAGTTGACTTAACGCTCTAAATCCTTATCTAAACATGTCCCTCATTTAAAATGAAAGAAGGGACTGTTTTGAAGACGCAAAGCGCTCTGCCCGGCCCTGCACGGGGAATAGAAGAAAGCTCTCTTATCTCTCTCTCTCTCCCCCCCCCCTCTCTCCCCCTCTCTCTCTCTCTCCCCCTCTCTCCCCCCCCCTCTCTCTCCCCCTCTCCCTCTCTCTCTCTCTCTCTCAACACTTTGAAGAAACTCTGATGTGCCGAGAAACATCGCATGCTTGCTAATGGCGTGGCCGGAGAGGAAGCGAGAAAAAGAAGGAGGGGGAAAAACAGAGATAAAGGAGGAGAAAATGACACCAAAATATGCATAATCAGGGTGAGTAACATGAAACTTGGTTCAGCCGAAGAGCAAAGGTTCTGCCTGGGTGGCGTGGCGGTCTATACCTGGGCTCGCCGGTTCGAATCCCCGCGTTACCTCCGGCTTGGTCGGGCGTCCCTACAGACACAACTGGCCGTGTCTGCGGGTGGGAAGCCGGATGTGGGCATGTGTCCCGGCTGCTGCACTAGCGCCCCCTCTGGTCGGTCGGGGTGACTGGGGGGAACGGCGTGATCCTCCCACGCGCTACGTCCCCCTGGTGAAACTCCCCACCGTCAGGTGAAAAGAAGCGGCTGGTGACTCCACATGTATGGGAGGAGGCATGTGGTAGTCTGCAGCCCTTCCCGGATCAGAGGGGGCGGAGCAGCGACCGGGACGGCTCGCAAGAGTGGGGTAATTGGCCAAGTACAATTGGGGAGAAAAAGGGGGAACCCCCCCCCCAAAAAAATGGATAAGCTATGAAACGTGGATGGAGAGTAAAGACATAGAGAATGAGATGTGCATGTTAGAATTAATGAGCGGGGTAGAGAGAAGGAGAGAGTTGGATGGAGAGGGAGAATTCACGCCGCAGGGAGCGGTGAAACAGAGGTGGCGGGGGTGCATGATGAATATTCGCTCTCTCTCGCTCTCTCGCTCGTTCTCGCTCTCTCTCTCGTTCTCGCTCTCTCGTTCTCGCTCTCTCGTTCTCGCTCTCTCGTTCTCGCTCTCTCTCTCTCGTTCTCGTTCTCGCTCTCTCGTTCTCGCTCTCTCGTTCTCGCTCTCTCTCGCTCTGCGTATTTCTGCAGCTCCATCCGTTTGGTTTCTCATTCAAATATGAACAAGGCCCAGGCTACACACACACACACACACATGAATACCTTCCTCCCCCGCAAAAAAAGCACAAGGACTCACACACACACACACGATTAAACATGAATACTTTGCTCCTTCCCCAAAAAAAAAGTACAAGGACACACACATAAACACACACACACACACACACACACAATTACACATGAATACCTTGCCCCTTTCCCCTAAAAAAGTATAAGGACACACACACACACACACATATGATTACACATAAATACCTTTCTCCCAAAAAACATCCACCATCCCGCCCCCCCCCCCCACACACCCACACACACCACGTAGGCCCACACACAGTGAGAGTTGTGCCTCAGGTGTGAATCTCTTGCACTGAGAGTCCAGACTGCTGTCACGTTGCTTGACTATAAAAGCACCTAATTATATTTTAAGTTCAGAATTCGCAAATATGTATCTACTACTGCTACTACCACTACTACTACTGCTACTACTGCTTCTACTACTACTACTGCTGCTACTACTACTACTACTACTGCTGCTGCTACTACTGCTACTACTACTACTGCTTCTACTACTACTACTGCTTCTACTACTACTACTGCTACTACTACCACTACTACTACTGCTACTACTACTACTACTGCTACTACTGCTGCTACTACTGCTTCTACTACTGCTACTACTACTACCACTACTACTACTGCTTCTACTACTTTCAGCTGCGCCCGGTAGGGGTCGCCACAGCGGATTTTCCATTTCCGTCTCTTCCTGTCCTCTGCATCTTCCTCAGTGCCACTGTCTCCAAACCATACAACATAGCTGGTCTCACCACCATCTTTTAAGCCTTCCCTTTAACTCTCGCTGGTACCGTTCTGTCACAAATCACTCCTGACACTCTTCTCCACCCACTCCACCCTGCCTGCGCTCTCTTCTTCACCTTTCTTTTGCACTCCCCGTTACTTTGGACCGTTGACCCCAGGTATTTAAACTCATACTCAGTTTGCACATATGTATGTATTGGCAAATCGGGGTGTGGACCAGTTGTTCTGTGTACCTTTAGTGGCTCAAGGCAGATTAAACAGCATCCACACAGATACCACCAGAGATGGGGAGAGAGCTGCAGTTGCTTGGACCTTGAACCGCACAGGTCTCTTCTCTTTGGACACTTGTTGTCTTTTTGTTTTAATTGGTTTTATCCTTGGTGTATTTAACTTATCTTTTAATAATCCACCAGCTGTGGTGGATTGTTGCCGCAGCTGTTTACATGAGCACACTTGACAGATGCTGGCCCATCGTTCACCAATCAGTAGATTTCTTCCATCACTATCACCTGTGTTGACCAATCAACATCATTTCTTTGTTGATGGGACTCGGGTTTTCACACACGTGCTGGTTGTCCATCGTGTCCGATGATGACCATCTTCTCCTGTTTGTGAGTCCTTTGGTGGCTGAATAGTCCCATCCTGGGTGCACAGTTGTGGTTGCAGACCGGGTATGTTAAAGTGGTGCTGGGGGGGGGGGGGGAGGGGGAGCTTTGTGAGCTTGCCTCTTCGCACACGTTGCTACACGGTGTTGTGTGCGCTGGTTTTCCATATACTTCACTCCCTGTGAGACGTGAGAGTGCCAGATGGTGTGGCAGGAGGCAAGTTCCTCCAGGGAAGAGGGGTTGGTCTGGCATCTTTTCAGTGTGGTCTTCATTTGGTCTTTGAACCGCTTCTTTTGCCCACCAGCAGTGTGTTGACCAAGGTGCAGTTGGCCGTAGAGGACTTCACGTGGGAGTCGTTGGCTGGGCATGCGAATGACATGGCCAAGCCACCTGAGTTGATGGTGGTTTAGGGTAGACTCCACGCTGCAACTGCCCGCCCTCTCCAACACCTCTGTGTGTGGCACTCTGTCCTCCCAAGTAATGCCGAGGAGCCTCTGGAGACATCTCACATGGAAGGGCTCCAGGCTTCTGAGATGGTGGCTGTAGACCAGGGATAGGCAACATGGTCCAGAAAGGTCCGGTGTGGGTGCAGGTCTTTGTTCCAACCAAGCAGTTACACACCTGATTCTATTAGTCAACCAATAGTCTTTGCTAAGGACTTTGATTTGGAGACTCAGGTGTGTAACTCTTTGGTTGGAACAAAGACCTGCACCCACACCGGACCTTTCTGGACCATGTTGCCTATCCCTGCTGTAGATGGTCCATGCCTCCCATCCATATAGTAATGTGGAGATGCATTCCATCACTATCACCTGTGTGACAGATCAAGATGCTCATCATTTCTCTATAATGGTATTGATGGGGCTAGGGTTTTCACACACACACACGCCGCCTCCTCCTTGCAACCTTTACCATGTGCATGGCTACAGAAACGAAACCATCATCTCGCTGTATGAGCTAATTGTTCAGCAATGGGGTCTATTTCAAGTTTGCTCCAGAACAGTCATTCAGTATGAGAAGCCAGAATGATGAGATCTGCCACAGATTGGCCGCAGAAAAACCCATCAAGAGCCACGTCACCCCTTCGACGTCTGCTCTGGTATTGATTTCTCTCGGCTGAGCTCAATGGCCTGTCATGCCCTATTAGGGCCAGACAGAAATACTCTGTTTACCCCACACCTCGGCTCAGATTTGGCATAGCTGATGACGATGGATCGTCCCTGCGACGGCTGCTGAGCTGCGGCAGCGTGGGTCGCGGGGGTATTTGCTGGTCGCTCAAGGTCAGAAGGATTATTACCTGCGTCCTAAATTAACTCTCCTCCAGAGGTCTGTGATTTTGTTGAAACGGGGGATAAACAGTGGGATTTGACCTCGGAGAGATCTTTTGCGTCCCCGCAGGGTTTTGCGTCGCTGTTTTGAAGCTGCGCCTCGCCCTTCGGTTGGAAAGCGGCTCGGTTTTCAAGGTGAAAAGGCTTGCGGTGCGGCTTCCACCTCATTTCCATTCCCAGCTCCTCAGGAGAGCTCGCTGTGAGAGAGCGCGGGGCTTGTGTGAGTCTGTGAACGAATCACAGCCTTCATCCTGAGTGAATTGATTGATTTATTTGCATTATAAAGCTCGGCGTTGTGGCGCTGAGCCAGGATATTGGCTGGATTTAGTACATGACGAGGCGAATGGCATGACTGGAAACACATTTCCTGGTGGATCAGTTGTGCCTAACAGGATAAAGTGTTTGTCAGAGAATCATCTGAGAAATTTACATTCCATGTTCCCATTGTCATCTAAACTTTCTCTCGTACGGCTCTCGCTACTTTAGCTGCGAACACGTTTTCGTCGACTTGAGGTAATAAAGCATCAGCAGAACGCTGCACCTCATCTAACTTGGCACGGCGGTGTGAGAAAGACCATTTCTCCTCCATTGTGCGTGTTGCTTTTTCCGTTTTAATGAGCTGAAAAGAAAATATTGGGTAACACTTTCTATGACGCTTGCATCTATAACGCCCTATAAGCATCTATAATGCCCTATAAGCATCTATTGCATCTATAACGCCCATACTTTCCTATAACGTGTATTACAATGACTAACGGCTATGGCTGAAGACTGTGAAATAGCACTGAAGTCTCATTATGCACCTCTACACAACTTCAGCAAAACAAGTTGACTATGGTACATTATGACATTTGACAGATAAACAGGCTAATGATGACATATTTATAATGCATAAATCCGTTTTACATTGACATAATGTATCATAAAGGTGGTTATGAGGTGTTGTGACAGCGTATACATGGTTATAATGAATCTTAGAATGACTTACAGCTACACTTACAGGGCGTTATAGATGCCTATAGGGTGTTATAGATGCAGGCTTCATAGAAAGTGAGTTGGTGTGAATACAACTTGCTTCCGCTTCGTTTTAAAAACAATCAGAATTTCCCACTTTGCTTCCCGTCTCTCCTACTGGATCAGAACCCACCCATCCATCCATGATCCGAACCGCTTATCCTGCTCTCAGGGTCACTGGGATGCTGGAGCCTATCCCAGCAGCCATCGGGCGGCAGGCGGGGAGACACCCTGGACAGGCCGTCAGGCCATCACAGCCGCCCCCCCCCACACACACACACACACATTCACACATAGGGACAATTTAGTACAGCCGATTCACCTGACCTGCATGTCTTTGGACTGTGGGAGGAAACTGGAGCACCCGGAGGAAACCCACACAGACACGGGGAGAACATGCAAACCCCACACAGAGGACGACCCGGGGGCGACCCGCCATGGTTGGACTACCCTGGAGCCCGAACCCAGAACCTTCTTGCTGTGAGGCGACCGCGCTAACCACTGCGGCACTGTGACGCCAGATCAGAATCGTTTCTCGAAAGCAGGCACATCACAAGTAGAGGTAGCCCGGTGAACTATCCATCGCACATCAGGAGAAGAGAAAAGAAAAACACAACCCAGACCTATTCAAGTCACACTGGATGAGGTTTCTGTCAAGAGCCCCTGCCAGATGGCTTTCTGGGAAAAAAGGATTTTCAGTTAATACTATACTATAATGTGTCTCCTCCCTCCATCCCTCCTCCTACCCCTCCTATTCCTCCATTATTTCATAAACTCCATGGGCTCTGTATGCACGAGTCCAATTACCATGTAGCTTTGATAAGGCTGCCTGCACGCCGTGTTTGATTACGCTCAATTGTACTCTGCAGATACCATCACTATTTGCTGCACAGAGTTGGGCATTCCCTCAGTCATTCACTCTCTTCTCCCACTCTCTCTGTCTCTGTATCACGCACACACACGCACACACACACGCACACACGTACGCACACGCACACACACACCAGTGGATAAGTACTCGTATGTGTACACAGTTAAGTAAAAATGACTGGCAAATTATACCTTTTTGTCATGTGAACGCCGTATGCGGTGCCGTTAGAAATGGAAGGCTGACAGCGTCCGGGTAGTGTAGCGGTCTATTCCGTTGCCTACCAACACGGGGATCGCCGGTTCGATTCCCCGTGTTACCTCCGGCTTGGTCGGGCGTCCCTACCGACACAACTGGCCGTGTCTGTGGGTGGGAAGCCGGATGCGGGTGTGTGTCCTGGTCGCTGCACTAGCGCCTCCTCTGGTCGGTCAGGGTGCCGGTTTGGGGGGGGGAGGGGGAACTGGGGGGGTAGTGTGATCCTCCCATGCGCTACGTCCCCCTGGTGAAACTCCTCACTGTCAGGTGAAAAGAAGCGGCTGGCGACTCCACATGTATGGGAGGAGGCATGTGGTAGTCTGTGGCCCTCCCCGGATCGGCAGAGGGGGTGGAGCAGAGACCGGGACGGCTCAGAGAGCAGGGTGATTGGCCAGGTACAATTGGGGAGAAAAAAGGGGGGAAAGCCAAAAAAAAATAAAAGGGTAAGAACCACCAGCTAGAAAAGAGGCAGCCTTCCACCCCCCTCCCCCCTTTTCTCCCCAATAGCTGGGGTTGCTGGTGGTCTCGAACCGGCGATCCCCGTGTTGGTAGGCAATGGAATAGACCACCACGCTACCCGGACGCCCCTGATGCGATACCTTAACATGATTCACCAGGCTGATCGTTGCAAAGGTGCGTCCTGTGGTACTACCCATGCAGTAGATCAAGTCCTCCGAATGAGATTAGCCAGATGTGGATGTGCGGCTCAGGTACAGGTGAAGAGAGACGAAGAAGAGGATGCAGACGGAGACGGAGAAAGACAGGCTGTAATCCAAAGAGGGATAGACAAAAAAAAAAACTAAAACGAGGCAGACGGCAAGCAAGACAAAGCGCTTTCCTCTAAGCCGTCTTCTCAGCCGGTTCAAAACAAACGCTCGGGCTTTTTAAGCAGGTTTTGAACGGTAACAAACACAGACGAGGAGCCTGTGAAGTGTGAGAGGAAAGCAAATACAAAGTGAAACCCGCTGCTGCACCTTTTCACAAAGCACCGCAGATTATTTACTGTCCTGCGGCACTTGTGGCGGCGCCTTATTTATTTGAATGTGATCCGAGCCGCGTGGACCCCCGATTATTCAGCCGCCTCATCCCCTCTACTGTCAATAGAGCCCCTACTCCGCTTCATCACCTCTACTGTCAGTAGAGTCCCTACTCCTCCTCATCCCCTCTACTGTCAATAGAGTCCCTACTCCGCCTCATCTCCTCTACTGTCAATAGAGTCCCTACTCCACCTCGTCCCCTCTACTGTCAATAGAGCCCCTACTCCACCTCATCCCCTCTACTGTCAATAGAGTCCCTACTCCTCCTCATCCCCTCTACTGTCAATAGTCCCTACTCCGCCTCATCTCCTCTACTGTCAATAGAGCCCCTACTCCGCCTCATCGCCTCTACTATCAATAGAGCCCCTACTCTGCCTCATCCCCTCTACTGTCAATAGAGTCCCTACTCCTCCTCATCCCCTCTACTGTCAATAGAGTCCCTACTCCACCTCATCCCGTCTGCTGTCAATAGAGCCCCTACTCTGCCTCATCACCTCTACTATCAATAGAGCCCCTACTCCGCCTCATCTCCTCTACTGTCAATAGAGTCCCTACTCCGCCTCATCGCCTCTACTGTCTAATAGAGCCCCTACTCCGCCTCATCCCCTCTACTGTCAATAGAGCCCCTACTCCGCCTCATCTCCTCTACTGTCAATAGAGTCCCTACTCCGCCTCATCCCCTCTACTGTCAATAGAGTCCCTACTCCTCCTCATCCCCTCTACTGTCAATAGAGTCCCTACTCCACCTCATCCCGTCTGCTGTCAATAGAGCCCCTACTCTGCCTCATCACCTCTACTATCAATAGAGCCCCTACTCCGCCTCATCTCCTCTACTGTCAATAGAGTCCCTACTCCGCCTCATCGCCTCTACTGTCTAATAGAGCCCCTACTCCGCCTCATCCCCTCTACTGTCAATAGAGCCCCTACTCCGCCTCATCTCCTCTACTGTCAATAGAGTCCCTACTCCGCCTCATCCCCTCTACTGTCAATAGAGCCCCTACTCCGCCTCATCTCCTCTACTGTCAATAGAGTCCCTACTCTGCCTCATCACCTCTACTATCAATAGAGCCCCTACTCCGCCTCATCTCCTCTACTGTCAATAGAGTCCCTACTCCGCCTCATCGCCTCTACTGTCTAATAGAGCCCCTACTCCGCCTCATCCCCTCTACTGTCAATAGAGTCCCTACTCCGCCTCATCCCCTCTACTGTCAATAGAGTCCCTACTCTGCCTCATCTCCTCTACTGTCAATAGAGCCCCTACTCCGCCTCATCGCCTCTACTGTCAATAGAGCCCCTACTGCACACATCACTGCATACAGTTTGGATGCTGCACTAATTACACTATGTTGCATATGTGCATTAGAACACCACCCATGAAAGCACTGCATTTTAATTTGCTCTTAAGTGATGTCACAAGTATGAGATGGCTTATCGTGATAAAGTGATGTAGCTATCAGCATCATCACAGTGTAGCAGTCATAGCATGGATCTCTGGTTGTATCATGTCATGTAAATCCATCCATCCATTATCCAAACCGCTTATCCTGCTCTCAGGGTCGCGGGGATGCTGGAGCCTGTCCCAGCAGTCACTGGGCAGCAGGTGGGGAGACTCCCTGGACAGGCCGCCAGGCCATCACAGGGCCCACACACACACATTCACACCTAGGGACAATTTAGTACGGCTGATTCACCTGACCTACATGTCTTTGGACTGTGGGAGGAAACGGGAGCCCCTGCAGGAAACCCATGCAGACACGGGGAGAACATGCAAACTCCACCGAGAGGGCGACCGGGGGCGACCCCCAAGGTTGGACTACCCCGGGGCTTGAACCCAGGACCTTCTTGCTGTGAGGCGACCACGCTAACCACTGCGCCACCGTGCCACCAACATGCAAATTCCACACAGGATGACCTGGGATGTCCCCCACGGTTGGACAACCCTGGGGTTCGAACCCAGGACCTTCTTGCTGTGAGGCGACCACGCTAACCACTGCGCAACCGTGCCAGTCTATGTCACATAAATTTCATTTTAAAACAAGCGGAGAATTATGGGAGTCTGAGGATCAAATGAAGTTTTGCAGCTACGGTGTGAAGAACCATAGTTTAAACTCAGTCTTTTGATGGCTTTTTGGTTGTTGTATCTTGCTGAACGCCCATGTAGAACATGATTTTACCACTTTTTACTGACATTGTTAACTGAACAATGGTAGAAATGATTAACTTTCTGTAACTGACAGGCATTAAAGGAGACTTCTAGGTAGCGGTACCCTGCAAGTACCCCTGTGGTGTCTTTGTATCTATAGGATTAACTCTTCAAGGTCATAGTCATTATCTCTGCCCTCCTCCCCGTCTTTCTTGTCCTCCATCCTTCTCTATCTGTACATCTGAGCCATTTCCAGCATGGACCCAGCTGGAAGGAGATAGACCGAGATGAGATGGTTGTTTAGCCCGGTGTCGGATTGATCTCTGAAGCAAGATAAGCATCAGCGAGACACACTCTGTCTTCTTCTAAGGATGCCACATTGTTTATAATTGGATACAGGAAGCCACTCCATTTGTTATGACATATTTTCTGTCAGGCAGTGGAATAGGCATCCTCCTAGTATTTTGTTATCCGGATGACATATGAGCCAGTGGATGAAGGTCCCCAGGTAGCCTGGCTGAGATTCAGAGATAGGATGTGTCACCGTTGTGTGTGTCACCGTTGTGTGTGTGTGTGTGTGTGTGTGTGTGTGTGTGACTCTGTGTGTGACTCTGTGTGTGACTCTGTGTGTGACTCTGTGTGTGTGTGTGTGTGTGTGTGTGTGATTAGGTATTTGAGGCTGTGATCGGATCTTAGGTGTGCGAGATCACTTGTGATGATAGTGTCAGCCTGATGTTTGATGGGTTCTGCTGGGCGCCAGACTGATGCGTTTTAGAAGCAGACAGCACTATCTGCTGGGGAATTCCCACCTGCCAATCAGTGAACATCCGCCAGTCACATGTGGCAGGGTGTGGAAGAAAAACGATGGTCAGGAGTGAGAAATCAGTATGGAAAAAGGTATCATTATTATTACTCAATTAATATCGATATTCATGCTTGATGATGTTTTTGCCGGGTGACAATAGGCCATTTTTTGATCGACACATGATGTGTCATGTTTATATATATATATATATATATATATATATATATATTCCTGTCAGTACACCTCTCTTAAAAATATATTCCTGTACAATTAGTGCCCAGGATCTTTTTTTCCACATCATACAATTTTGTACTACATTACTTGTCCCCCCCCCCCTTTTCTCTACAATTGTATCCAGCCAATTACCCCACTCTTCCCAGCCATCCCGGTCACTGCTCCACCCCCCTCTGCCGATTCGGGGAGGGCAGCAGATTACCACATGCATCCTCCGGTACATGTGGAGTCGCCAGCCGTTTCCTTTCACCTGACCGTGAGGAGTTTCACCAGGGGGACATAGCGCATGTAAGGATCACACTATTCCCTCCAGTCCCCCCCGAATAGGCGCCCTGACTGACCAGAGGAGGCGCTAATGCAGTGACCAGGACACGCACCCACATCCAGCTTTCCTGCTGCAGACACGGCCAGTTGTATCTGTAGGGACGCCCGACCACGTCGGCGGCAACACGGGGATTCGATCCTGTGATCCCGTGTTGGTAGGCAACAGAATACACCACTACGCTACCCGGACGCCTCACATCACTTGTTTCTGAATGAAAATGCTGCTGCTGTCGTGTGTTTTTCTTTAGGCCTATACCCAAGGCTTTGAAAATATTCGGCATAGTCAAGACTAGCGCAAAACCTCGTACATGGCTGTACTGTGTATGGTCAATGTTTTGAAATGGTGGCCAGTTTGTGACAGGGATAGTCAGTGGTAGCGTCTATAATGTGATTTCCTGGATATTAAATGTTCATCTGCAATGTTCTGTAGTGGTCCCAGTGATTCCAAGATGCATCCTCGGATGCGCTGAGACACATCATCAGTGAGGTTTCTTGAGGTCCTCGGGTGTTTCGGATCTTTCAACATCATACACCCTCACTCAGGCGATCCAGCCAGGGTTGATCAGGCCCTGGCTTGTGTCCCAGCAACATTGACCCACAGATCACTCCTCCTGATCCAAAGCCATCTACAGGCGCTCGGTGCAGCATCCATGGTGGACTTGATGGCTTTCCTTTTTTGCTGCCCTACTGATGCCAAGTAGAGTGTAGAACTTGCACAGTGAGCGGCCAGCAAAGCCCCTACACCCCACTTCAGTGGGCTCACAGCGTGACTTCCGGCCTCTCCTACGGCACTGATTCACCAGCTCCTGGTACTTGGACCACTTCCGCTCATTTGCCTCTTCCAGTCGGTCCTCCCAGGAAACTGTCAACTCGATAAGCAGCACCTGTTTTGAAGAGGGCGACGATAGCACTACGTCTGGCCTCAACAAAGTTGTCATTACGTGGTCCGGGAACCTGAGCTGCCCCCCCCGAAGTCGGCTTGCAGCTCCCAGTCTGACTCAGAGGTAAGGCGACCGGCTGCTGATCTGGGCTGTGACTGAGGCTGCTCACCAGCTCTGACAAAGGCGACGTTCCTTCGGCCGTGGGCTTGCTTGATGTTGGCCCTGGCTTCGGAGATGGCCTCTGCAACATATATTTAAAGTTGTTAAAATGTACTGAATAGCATATCACATGACATAGTTAAGCTACGTTCCAGTAAATAAAAGGTTATACATGCAGTTGCGCGAACAATACTTTCCACTCACAGCTTGTGATGTTTGATTTGAAAGAGAATTTTAATTTTAACTATGTTAATTATAGGTTAACTCCCCATCCTCTTTCATCTGTTTCTATCTGCGGATGTCTCTCGTTTTTCTAAGTCTCGCTCTGTACTGACAGGCAGCTTCACAAAGAATGGATTGTGGCTGCTGATGGCACCATAAATTCTGCATCACTTGCAAGCACTGTCCGCCCCATCTCAAGGTCCGATTCACAAACGATATTGTGCGAATGAAGTTACAGCACAAACACGCCCTTAATGTGTTGCAGCTGAGCGCAATTACCAATGTGGCAAAGTATAAATGGTGGCTTTGCACCAAGAACACAGTTGGCAGGTTTAACGTCATCCTTGACGTCATCAAGTATAGCGGTAATTGTTAGACCTGGCAACCTGTAAGTGATATTGTCCTGCGAAATATCCGCTCACGAGCACACCTGGCATGATGGTGCCGTCACCTGGCTGCAATCACTGCTGCCATGATCCTCGGAAAGTCTGGGCGTCACTTGCCACCAACTCTCTAATTTTCACTCAACCTCCATGTGGCTATGAGCGCTGGTGTTTGTGAATTGGACTTTTTTGAGATTAGGCTCATTTGCATAGGAGGGGACCAATTTTGTGCCAAATGTATGTATATTACCTCATTTAAATACGTGCAGGGTGGCGCGGTGGCACAGTGGTTAGCGCGGTCGCCTCACAGCAAGAAGGTCCTGGGTTCGAGCCCCGGGGTAGTCCAACCTTGGGGGTCATCCTCTGTGTGGAGTCTGCATGTTCTGCCCGTGTCTGCGCGGGTTTCCTCCGGGGGCCCGGGTTTCCTCCCACAGTCCAAAGACATGTAGGTCAGGTGAATCGGCCGTACTAAATTGTCCCTAGGTATGAGTGTGTGTGTGTGTGTGTGTGTGTGTGTGTATGTATGTATGTATGTATGTGTGGGCCCTGTGATGGCCTGGCAGCCTGTTCAGGGTGTCTCCCCTGCCTGCCGCCCAATGACTGCTGGGATAGGCTGCAGCATCCCCGCGACCCTGAGAGCAGGATAAGCGGTTCGAATAATGGATGAAGGGAAACACGTGCAAATTAAACCAGAGTACCGAGATGCTGTTTTCTTGGCAGCGCCAGTGAGTGGTTGGTCAGTGATTGTTATCTGGAGCGCTATAGCTGTGCGCTCTCTCTCCCTCGTGCCTCTCGCTGCTCGGCCGACCAATCGTGTAACTTAAGTGATGTCATTGGTCACTTGATCCAGCGGTCCTTTGGCGTCAAACTGATCACTCAGTCAGTCAGTCTAACGTGGTCGCTCAGTCAGTCAGTCAGTCCGGCACATCTGCGTTTGTAGGGCTGACCCGCCAGCCGGTCCAGCCAAATCAGCCTCAACCCTTACTCACACTCTCAACGATGAGAACTAAGTACATGCCACACCACTTCATCATCGATACAGCGCCGCCCATTTTCACACAGTCGAGCTTTTAAGAAATTCTCATCTCCAAAATTTGCCGAGTCAATACACCAAGACAAAAACAACAACATGTAGATATGACTTAACATTGTAATAGAATATTTGCCGACAGAAAAGTCTGCAGTGATGTCACATGCTGAGTCCCCTGCCCCCGTCACTTAAAGCCTGATCATCTGTTGCAGAAATTAACTCATGGCGACAGTTGCCCTTAATAGGAAGGAACCATGGGGGCCGTTCTTCCAGCGGTCTGTAAATGAAACCTCCCGGGCACTGGCTTCCCCTTGCAGCACTGCCGGTTCTCCAGCCCTGTGCTTCTTCCTCTTCGTCAAGGCCAGGGGCTTGAAGAAGTCATCCTACCCTGGTTTTAAATACCCCTTCTGTCCCACAACCACACATGCACACACACAGTGACATGCACATAATTTCAAGGATGGACACCCATGTAAATATATATATATATATATATATATATATATATATATATATATATATATATATATATATATATATTTAGTGCTGTTACTATGTAACCCTGAATGTGTGTGTGTGTGTGTGTGGGCCCTGTGATGGCCTGGCGGCCTGTCCAGGGTGTCTCTCCGCCTGCCGCCCAATGACTGCTGGGATAGGCTCCAGCATCCACACGACCCTGAGAGCAGGATAAGTGGTTGGGATAATGGATGGATGGATAGATATACATATATATACACACACATATATATGTATATGTGTATGTGTATATACATATATGTGTGTGTGTGTGTGTGTGTGTGTATATATATATATATATAAAACTAAAGAGGCCATCCATGTGAAGAGGGAACAACCATCCCTGAACCGGGGGGGGGGGGGGGGGAGTACATCTGTCCCCATCTTACAATGCTGTGATTGCAACTGTTCCCCAATCCTCTGTGAACAGTACATATGGCCATTGTAACTCTAGTTAACGCTCATGGCAATTTTGCATGTGAAACTGGGCATCTGAGTGGCGTGGCGGTCTATTCCGTTGCTTACCAACACGGGGCTCGCCGGTTCAAATCCCTGTGTTACCTCCGGCTTGTTCGAGCATCCCTACAGACACAACTGGCTGTGTCTGTGGGTGGGAAGCCGGATGAGGGTGTGTGTCCTGGTCTTTGCACTAGTGCCTCCTCTGGTTGGTCGAGGTGCCTGTTTGGGAGGAGTGAGGGGGAACTGGAGGAAATAGCATGATCCTCCCATCCGCTGCGTCCCCCCCTGGTGAAACTCCTCACCGTCAGGTGAAAAGAAGTGGCTGGTGACTCCACATGTATGGGAGGAGGCCTGTGGTAGTCTGCAGCCCTCCCCGGATCGGCAGAGGGGGTGGAGCAGCGACCGGGGACGGCTCGGAAGAGTGGGGTGATTGGCCAAGTACAACTGAGGAGGGGAGAAAAATTAGCATATGAAACAGATCGTTAGTTTGTGTCGTTATGCCACTGTATTGTTTATAAGGGTGGGGACACCTGCGGTCAGCTGAGGAGGTCCGTTAGACGAGTGATGAAACATCTCTCAATAACCGTGTCCAGAAGAACCGGTTCAGCGGTCTGGGGTTTCCTCACCTGGATTGCCGAGCCTGCGTAAAGACAAAACACTTAATGACTCTACTTGGTAAACAATGCAACCAAAGAAAAGTGGACCCCGAGAGAGACAGCACTGTGCAGAAGAACAGTAACCCCCCCCCCCCCCCCAGACGTCACCACGTAGTACAGCGCTATCGCCACACGAGGGTAATGACTGTGTGAACATCCCGGCAGAAAGGGCCACGGGCTGGCAGATCGCAGTGCTTGATATGATGGTGAGGCAATAATTCAGGAGACAATGGTTCAGAAAATAGAAAGCAGCCGGGGGCAGGCGATCAGGAATTGACTTTATTAATTGCTCTGCTGTACTGCAGAACCGTAATAAACTCCCAACAGAGGTTCGGTACCGAGCTGTCATAAACTTTAACTGGGACGTGGACAATGCTGGATGGGGAAATCAGCGATGACGTCCCAAGGATTTTAGGTCTATTGCCGCCCGAGGGATTGTGTAGTTGGACAAATGCCAATTATCAGCAGGCCGCCATGGCTGCCATTTGATGTGAGGCCGTGCCAAGGCTCGGGGGAAGAAGCGGCGCTCTCAGTCGCAATTGATCAGCGCGGTGCTAATCGTGCCAAGAGGCAGGAAAGTTTCGCCGGGGATTAGCTAGACGTCGTCTCAACAATTGGGAGAGGAGCAGATTGTGAGAGCGTGCTGATATCCATCAAACGTGTGCCTGACACCACAGGGGGTCTGCACGGCAAGTGTCTTTGTGATATTTTGTTAAAAGAGTGGCACAGACGGTCCTCTGTTCATCACTCGAATTTCACAAATGTTCGAACAGGGTTATGTTGGGTTTTTTTTTTTTGGAAGAATCAAACACCTGACTATGGAAATTCTTTATTGTTGATTTGCTAAACAGTCGTTATTTACAGGCCACTTCAACACGTGATTATCCGTGCTCCTAAAGGAAGGACTGCCAGCGCAGCAGTTTGAGCACCACCGGGCCTCGAGGCCACAACGAATAACTGAATTTATTCATTTATGAGCGACGAGAGCAGAGGAGTCCCACACTTCCTCGCTAGTCACCCCCCTTAACATTGTGCAACTGCACTTGAATACGCTAATGCGCATGAGCTCACGCGCACACACACACACACGGGCTCACAAATGCACACACATTCATATGCATGCAGGCAGAACTTTGTCGTTACCTTTCCCTTCGTCTGTCAATCACACAACATTTCGAGATTGCAGCACTCGCACACAGTTACAGTCAACTTTCCATAACAAGCGTAATTGCAGTGGGCGCACAATCAGTCATCGATGCACTTAACTGCCGACCCATATATTAGCTGGAAACAGCCAACTCATTTAACGGCTGGTGTTTTCCTGATGCCAGCAGCTGCAGCTGCACTCTTCCCGTTTCGTCAATTATCGAGTGAACCGCCGCATCAGTGGGATGCCGGGGAGGCGGACAGACTCTATTCGAGAGCCAATCAAGCGCCAGTTTATTTCAACTTAAAATGCCGTTCGACTTGTTGGAAACAGAACAAGCTATTCAGAACCCCATACCTTCATTTGATCAAACGTGCTCTACCAAGATGTAGATATTTGGGTTTTTTTTTTGGGCATTTTCAACAAAAATGACTGTGGACTGTTGAATTGGGCTGTTTTACTGTGTAGAGAGAATAACCCAAAACCGGTCAAGAATACGAGTTTGTGATTGACAGCTATACTCTCAGCAGTGTCTCCTCAGTCCAAAGTGTAAGAGTCCTCTGGCGAACTTGGTCATTACAGTTTCCCCTTAGATGCTAGCTGTGTCGACCTTGGCCGGCCTCCTTTCTCGGGGTGGAGCCAAATCTGAATACAGTATTCGGCAAAGCACCAATAATGGATTTTTACAAATATGTATTTCTTACAAATGTTTTAAAAATCATTTGTTTTCAGGAGAAAAAAAAAAAAACAACATCAAATAGCTGGTCTATCCATGCCTTCATCACCTCCCATCTGGAGTCTTGTCTGGGGTACCTAGCAAAGCCCCAGAGGCTTCAGAATGTGCAGAATTCAGCTGCCAAGGTGCTCACCCGCACCAAGCCCTGGCAACACATCACTCCCACCCTTGTCCACCTTCACCGGCTCCAGGTCAAATCCCGAATTTCTTATAGAATCCTCCTCCTCACCTATAAATCCCTCCATGCCCACACCCCCCAGTATCTATCAGACCTCCTCAACCCCTATATTCCATCCCGGAATCTGCAGTCCGCAGACACAGGCCTACTTTCCACCCCACCCCCCCCGCCCCACACATACACACACCAGCCTGAGGACTTTTGGGGCTAGAGCCTTTAGTGTGGCAGCCCCACCCTTTGGAACTCTATTCCAGCAGAGATCTGCAACGCTGCTTCTTTGGACAATTTTAAAAGACCACTGAAAAACTACTTTTTTACTAAGGCCTGTGGGCTTTAGATCTTTGTTTTAATCTTTTTCTTTTTTTGTTCTTATCTAGTGTTAAGAAATGGAAACGGGTGATCCACTGTGGCGACCCCTAACGGGAGCAGCCGAAAGTAGCAGTAGTTCTTATCTAGTGTAAAGCATCCTTGGGTTCCTTGAAAGGCACTATCCAAAATCACAGCATTGTAAGATGGCGACAGATGCATCACGACCGAAACCAATGACCGGTTTCATGCATCTATCGCCGTCTTACAGTGCCGCGATTGCAACATTCCCAAGTCGTCTGTGAATAGTACACATGGCCGCTGAAACTATAGTTAATGGTCACGCCCATATTGCATATGAAACTGGTCGTTGGTTTTGGTCGTTATGCCATACTGTATTGTACTGTATTGTTTATAACGGGTGGCGATACCTGCGTTACATGCACAGTTAAGTGGAGCTACGGTTACAGCTCGATTAGGCCATGTAATTGGACTACTGTCGTTGTCCCAGTATACAAGAACCGGGAGAGAATCAATTTATTGACGGAAGTATGTCCAAACCCGGTACAGTAGGTGACGATGTGCCCCCTTTCAGCTGGTTGCTATTGGATGAAAGACCGCCGCAGGAACTATGGATCATGGGCAGAATGCCTCGGCCGGTTCGGGGTGATTGAAGCGTATACATGCCAGAGTTAATCGATCCCAAACCGCATTATTTAGGTGTGTTCATCCATCCGACTTCGAGAGATTCGATTTAGTACGATTTCAGTCAGACTAACACGTTAGGTAATTTTTGCAGTAATAAAGGAGAGGATAGAGTACGCTAGGCTGGTAGTTTGCTTCTCTTTTTTTTTCTCGACGAGGGGAGAGGGATCAGAGAGCTAAGGTTTAAGAGTCACGGTTCACTACTGAATCTCGGTGATGTGGGGCATGTCTTTCTTGCTTCTCCTGGGCTTTCACGTTTGTTTGGTTCCCGTTTTGTGAAAGGGGCCCAGATACATTTTTCTCACTTGTTAAGTGAGTTGCTGAGAGTAGAGATTGGTCTGATGCTGAATGCACTTAGGCGCAGGAAGCGTACTCTGTGCTCAGTGGGGCTGAAAGCAAAGTTTTTGCGTCGATCAATGCTGCAGTGTTAAATGCTTCTTCTCCCGGATCAGCCGTGGTGGAGAAGCTTGTGTGTACCAATGATCCCAAGAGCTATGCTGTCTGGAGCTTGGCTCCTGGTAGGGTCATCCAAGGCAGATTAGTCGAGGGGGAGGTTCCAGATGAAGCACGATCCAAAAAAGACCTCAACGGTGGGACTGGCAGAAGATGTCTCCAGGTCACAACAGCGGTGAAGGCGGATGAAGGCGGGAACAGAGTGCGGTCCCCAATTGTCTTGGTTTACTCTGGCCACCCACGTCCCTTGTGGTGGCGGCAGGCGCATCAGCCACTCCACGTAAAAAGCAGGCATCCTCCTATTTTGTGGCTCCAGGATCAGCCTCTACTCCCACCTGAGAACCCAGATGGCCTGAGAGGCAGGATGGTCATGCTTGACCCCGAGTGACCGCCAATGATGATGGTTTCATTTTCATTTCATTTAGTGTTTCATTTGGTTAAAAGCTTACAAGTTGGTGCCAGAAGCATATCGCCAGAGGTTTAGGTCTTGAGAGAAGTCTGGTAGGCAGACACACATGGAGTTTACCAGGGAGCTAGTCACTCATTTCAATCATTGCTGTGCTTCATCGAGGTGTATACTTGTGATAATAATGACAAGGCTGTATCTTTAAATTTATAGTAGTATTGATAACTATATAGAGAATAAAACTTGTGTTCTGGCAGATTTTCCAGTCAGGGGTTGATTAAGGTATACTTCTTGGCCTACGGTACTTCAGAGAACAGTTTTTATTTGTAATGATTTTTTTTTTTTTTTTTTGGACCGGACCGGACCAGCAGGCCAGCCCCACAAATGCGAACGTTGCTGACTGACTGAGTGATCATGTTTGACACGATTGGGCTGTCGGATCAGGTGACCAACAATTGCGCTAAAGTTACACGATTGGTCAGCCAACAAACGTCACTGAAGTTACACGATTGGTCAGCCAACAAACGTCACTGAAGTTACACGATTGGTCGACCAAGTGCCGACAGGCGTGAGGGAGAGCGCACAGTTAAAGCACCCCAGATAACAATCGCTCTGTCACTGGCAATTAACGAAAGGGTTGCACGGCTTTCGCAACCACTAAACCTGCACAAATAAGGCAAAAAGAAACCGTGTAGTTCTCAAAGCACCCACAAAGGGTGAAATGCCCCCCTAACTGCACTGCCAAGCAAATGGCAGCTCACTACTCTGGTGTTGTTTGCACCTACAGTGGTGTGAAAAAGTGTTTGCCCCCTTCCTGATTTCTTATTTTTTTGCATTTTTGTCACACTTAAATGTTTCAGATCATCAAACAAATTTAAATATTAGACAAAGATGTGTCTGTGTGTGTGTGTGTGTGTGTGTGTGTGTGTGTGTGTGTGTGTGTTTGGGCCCTGTGTGATGGCCTGGTGGCCTGTCCAGGGTGTCTCCCCGCCTGCCTCCCAGTGACTGCTGGGATAGGCTCCAGCATCCCCGCGACCCTGAGAGCAGGATGAGCGGTTGGGATAATGGATGGATGGATGGATGGATGGATGGATAATGGATGGCTGGAGGGAAGTTATCGTTAACAGATATTAGAAGAGTTATACTTACAATTAAATTAACTTTTCTTTCAACTCAAACGTGCCAAAAACTTGCAACTGCATTTATAACCTTTTTTTTTTTTTTTACTCAAACCTAGCTTAACCATGTCATGTGATCTGCTACTTCAGTACACTTTCACAACAAATATTATTAGGACCACGACAGAAACTACTGTTACTACCACTGCAGTTGCAGATGAACAGTCAGTATCCAGGAATTCACATTATTGACAAATTGGCCAAAATGTTGGACATTGAGTCTCGTTTATATTTTGTCCTGTAATGAAAGCGGGTGGTGGCGGGTCTACAGTGTTCACCTGGGCATTTATTAGTTTAGAGTTCAGTTTATTGGTTTGAATGTGGATTAGGAAATTAATGTTGGTTTTAAAAGGATTTTCTTTTCAATGATGCTTATGGTTATACATGTTTATCGCTGGGTTTAGCCGATAAAATAAACCAATAATAAATAATAATAATCAATGAAAAACTAATAAGTAACAATAATAAATAAAGTAATAATAAAATAAACAATAAACCAATGTTACATGTAAGTGTACATAATTATTACAGTAGTTTGCTGAAGAACAGTTATTTTAGCACTTTAATATAGACGTTTAATAAAAACAAAAACATTGTTACGTCTATTTCCACTTTTTTTTCCCCCAATACAAAGAGTTTAACTGCCCCAACAAATACAGATACAAATAACTGGATACTCTGCACATCCCTGCTCCCCCCTCGCCCCATCACCATCACCATTCAGCAACCCAGGACATGTCTCCTTGTTCAGTATGCAGCCAGCCTTTACTTGTCCGAGGTAATTTCCCCCGGGCGTTGCCTCTCGGAGTGAAAGACCAACACAAAACAAGATAAATGCCACCGCTACAGTATCATGAACATGAGTAGTTAGTCATGAAGGTGCTGACGCTGATGTGCTGCAGCACCTTCATATAGCGCCATATCTGGTGCTACACGTCCATCTGACAAGACACAGCATTAACTCATCTAGTGGCTGTACTACTTGTTGTGATAGTGGGACTTGTTCATCATGGCGGTTGTATAGATGTGTGAGGATAACGACAAACTCTCACATTAACACTTACCTACCTTGTTTAGTTTCCAACATTAGCTTTACTGTGAAGCTTATGGCAAATGTCTATTTATTTATTTATTTATTTATTTTTGGAATCCCTCATCCCCCTCCCCCCTTTTTCTCCCCAGTTGTACTTGGCCAATTGCCCCGCTCTTCCGAGCCGTCCCGATCTCGAGGCTCCACCGCCTCTGCCGATCCGGGGAGGGCTGCAGACTACCGCATGCCTCCTCCGATACATGTGGACTCACCAGCCGCTTCTTTTCACCTGACAGTGAGGAGTTTCTCCAGGGGGACGGAGCGCGTGGGAGTATCACGCTATTCCCCCCAGTCCCCCCCCCCGAACAGGCACCCCGACCGACTAAATCGGTACGGAGTCTCGGAAAATCTTGGAGCAATTCGCAGTGCAAGAGTCCTCTCCGGCTAGCCCAGCACATTTGAAAGACTCCTGTTCACTTGCAGAGCTGTGCTGGAGCTACGAGGAGGCGGTGGTTTGAATCTTGAACCCTTGTACAGTACAGGATAATCTGTGCCAATCATCAGTCCTGTACGCCGCTGCTCTGTGCTCACTGGTTCACACTCACCCCAATAGTCACCCCAGTAGTCACCCCAGTAGTCACCCCAATAGTCAAATGGTTATTTTGGGCTTAAAATAGACATAAAAATCTTATCATTTGATCTGGCTTAGGTGTGTGCCTTGCGTCTCAACACCCCCTTCCATTTCTCACGTAAACCTTCACTTTCCCCCTCAGATGTGTCTGTTTTCTTCTCAGTGGTCGGTGTTTCTCGTCTCAACCCCCTCAGTGAACATCTGATGGATCTAGTCTTTGTTTTGAGGCAGCCATGTTGGCATCGCTGCCTGTGTCATAACTGTAAATGCTCTCTCTCTTGCTCACTCTCTCGCTCTCTCTCTCCATTAATTTACCCATCTTTATCTCTCTCCCTCTACCTCTCCTCTTGCAGTTCCTCTTTTAAAACTACCTGGGGATATTTGACCTCCTAATTCGACGTGTCTCTGCTAATCCTGCCAGCCTCATAAGCAGACGTGGAAGAAGCAGAAATAGCAGCAAAGATTCCCTCATTAAAACGTTCCAACCCGGGAAAATGATCACCGGATTGTCACTGATGGAACTCTTGGCACCCTCCCTCTACTTCTCACACAGACAAATACACCAGTTTATATAGTACAGTTTTATATTCATCAGCAGTGGGGTTATCATCATCGTCATCATCATCATCATCATCATCGTAAGTATTGGGGGGGGTTTACTGACACAAAGCTTTGAACCCATTTCATGTTCCTGGCTGATGTGAAGCAAAGGATGATCTTAGCGATGGCGGCGATGATTCATGCCTGTAAAAAATGAGTGAGTCCTCCCTGCCCTCTATTCTTAGCTCGTTCCCCGCTAAACGCCGCAGATTCTTTTCCCAAGCGGCCGATAGCACGCGGCTGATAACAGCCTCCTCTGTTCTCTCGTCACTGGAATCAGAGCATCACTAATGCACTTGGTTTTCTAAGAGAATAAATCGCCAAGTGTGGTTGATTCCAATCTCACCCGGTTCCAGTCTGGCTATCGTCCGCCCATCTCGTAGCGAGACCCTTCAGTACGGTGGTGGATTAGGATGGTGTGAAGATGTAAAACTACCTTCATGGCATGTGTCAGATGTGCTTAGTAGAGCTTGATAAATGATACCAATTATAACGCGAACGTGGAATTACTATTATTGTGGTACTGTTTCATGTCGACCCTTTCACTTTGTGTCTGTGTCTCTCTTATAATATCCCCAACATTTAGAAAAACGTGTTTCATTGCCAAGGGCTAACACTCTAATTTTGACTTTAAAACTCATTTTATCTGTAATTATTATATTTTAAATATATATATTTTTTGGAATTTCCCGCCGGCCCTGTGTGATGGCCTGGCGGTCTGTCCAGGGTGTCTCCCCACCTGCCACCCAATGACTGCTGGGATAGGCTGCAGCATCCCCGCCACCCTGAGAGCAGGATAAGCGGTTAGGATAGCGGCTGGATGGATGGATGGAATTTTCCCCCTTTTTTTCTCCCCAAATTGTATCCGGCCAATTACCCCACTCTTCCGAGCCGCCCCGGTCGCTGCTCCACCCCCTCTGCCAATCCGGGGAGGGCTGCAGACTACCACATGCCTCCTCCCATACATGCGGAGTCACCAGCCGCTTCTTTTCACCTGACAGTGAGGAGTTTCACCAGGGGGATGTAGAGTGTGGGAGGACCATGCTATTCCCCCCAGTTCCCCCTCCCCCTCGAACAGGCGCCCCGACCAACTAGAGGAGGCGCTATTGCAGCGACCAGGACACATACCCACATCCGGCTTCCCACCCACAGACACGACCAATTGTGTCTGTAGGGGCGCCCGACCAAGTTGGAGGTAACACGGGGATTCAAACCGGGGATCCCCGTGTTGATAGGCAGGGGAATAGACCGCCACGCCACCTAGACGCCCCTCCAGGGTAGATCCTTTTTTCTCCCACATAGCTTAACCAACTTTTTTATACCTATCATGTTGCAATGTTCATAGCTGATGTGGAAAAAAAGAGCAGACATCAGCAACACTTTCCTTACCTTCAGCCTCGTTATTATTATTATTATTGCTGTTATTGTTATTATATCTGTGTTAGTTTGGCTTCACTGGACCCAGTTAGGACTCTTCCACGGCTGGTGGTGTGTTTTGTTGGAGCTCTCGCCTCTAAACATTTCAGTGTCTGAGCAACGCAGCGATCTGTCAAACATCAAATAGGAATGTGTGCTGGTGGCAGATGCTGTGTGTGAAAGCCCAATTTGTGCAATATTTCAAATTAATTGGCAAAGTTAATTTCAGCCCATTTGCCTCCTTAATGTAGGGGGAATTGTTTTTAAGTATGGCTGCACAAAAGCTGCCAAGTTTGCAAGGAAGGAAAGGGTTCAATTATGTAAAGCTGAAAAGGAATCAGTTATCAGTTCTGTGATATTTTTTTTTTTTTTACTGCCATTCACATTTTGCTTCTCCATCTGTGATTTCCTCGGCAGGCTGCCCTTTTTCTTTCCTTCTTTTCAGTCTGCAGTAGTGAGGGCTGTATTTTAGGGGATGGAAGGGCACAATGCCGTCTGATGAAAAACTCCTGAACTTTTTCTCAAGAACAAAAATTAATTTCAAAAACTGAATAGTTTGGGCGTCCGAGTAGCGTAGCGGTCTATCCTGTGTCTACCAACACGGGGACCGCTGGTTCGAATCCCCACGTTACCTCCGGCTTAGTTGTGCGTCCCTACAGACACTGTTGGCTGTGTCTGCGGGTAGTAAGCCGGATGTGGGTGTGTGTCCTGGTTGCTGCACTAGCGCCTCCTCTGGTTGGTCAGGGCACCTGTTCAGGGGGGAGGGGGAACTGGGAGGAATAGCGTGATCTTCCCACACGCTACGTCCCCCTGGCCAAACTCCTCACTGTCAGGTGAAAAGAAGCGGCTGGTGACTCCACATGTATGGGAGGAGGCATGTGGTAGTCTGCAGCCCTCCCCGGATTGGCAGAGGGGGTGGAGCAGTGACCGGGACAGCTCGGAAGAGCGGGGTAATTGGCCGGGTACAATTGGGGAGAAAAAGTGGGGAGGGAAAGCCAAAAACAAAAAAAAACCAGATCCTACAGAGCATGCAGATGTGGGCCACGTCAGGCAGTGATGCGGCACTGATGTTCTTCTTCTGGTCCTGACAAAACGGATGTGAGCCTGAAGTGGCCCACATGTATAACAGCAAATATGGCCCAAATATGCCAAATCAAATGTGGGCCTTTTTTGGCAAAGATGCGGTGCTCTCGGCAACATGTGATCTGGATGTGACCCTGAAGTGGCCCGTGTGGTAAATGGTGAATATGGCCCAAATATCACAAAACAAATATGGGCCACCTTTGGCAAATATTTGGCACATGTGGCATTGCTGTGGCTTGGTTCTGGGCCAGATCTGGCAAACAGGAGCGGACTGCCCAAGTGCCATCGTTCCACACGGTATGTGGGTCGGGTGAAAGTGTCAATGTGGGACAGGTCCGGGCCACAGCAATTTTGCTATCTGGGAATAGTTTTGTTTCATTTCATCAATCACAGAAAGTTGAATCAGCACATCTGGGCACGTTTATTGAGAGAAACGTTTCATCATCTAAGTGACCTCGTCAGTCTCAGCTGGCTGCAGGTATTCCCACCCTTATAAACAATATAGCGGCATAACGACCCAAACCAATGATCAGTTTCATATCCACTTTTATCACCACATTATTTGACAATAATTTGGTGAATGACAAGTGAACATTTTAAAAAAAATTCCTTGGAGTAGAGGTCATTAACGAGTTCAGGAAGCAAGCTTCCCTTTTCTAACAAATACAACGCTGCCGTTCTTCCAGTATTCCGGAGAGAGAGGGTTGCCAAGGAGTTTTTCAACTGTGGGAAATGAAGTGTGAGAAGTTCCAGGTCCGAGGAGCCATCTTCTAATAATCTGTAGTAGTAAGATTATAACTCAAACTAACACGCCAAGCTTTTTCATTTAAATTCATTCAAAGTAACCGTGGTCTCACTTATACGGTTAGACTACCAGTCTGAGATTCTTCTACTGGTATCGTTTGAAACAACCCCATGCTGTTGGTAATCCTTCTTCTGTGTTTGGGGATTTTTTTTCTCAAATGGTCTTACAGGGGACGCACGAGACGCGTCCGAGCTTGTGTTTTGAAAGGCATCATATTCTTTCCAGATGGGGGCCTCCTTCAGCGTGCATGTGTGAGCCAACTTGCTATGAATTGCTGTGTTTGCCAACACTGGATTAATCATATTGTAGGTCCTTGCATGTTTGTTTTTTTCTTAATTTCAAGCTTTTCTTTTGAAGTGGAAGCTGTAGGGCCCACATACATACTGCTTCTTATCATGCACTGGTAAAGACCGAGGGTGGGGGTAATTACGGCATTTTTCAATTAGCCGGGGAGCGATGATGCCGCAGACAATGTGACCACTTGTAGGCCTTCACGTGCCGTTTTGCACAGGACCAGTAGGCATAGCGTTAGCTAGGAGCTAGCTGGCCCTGGTTTCAGCGCTCATTATGGTCAGGTTCACCCAGAGTTTAGATATGAAAGAGCCTGACACAATTGTTTTACAACTGCAGCCGCTGATTCCCATAACCACACTGGAAAAGTATTTGCGAGCTGCGCAGCACAGCCCATTCCGGGGCCTCGGAGCGACCCAGAAGTCGACCGAAGCAAATCCTTTGAACTGTCAGCGTTTAACAGAAATTGCTTTGCCTTTCTGTTTGGCTCGTTCATAATGGAGCAACTTGCACTGTTGTTGCATTTATTGGAATATTAGTTTACTTGCTAAACAAATTTTTATTTTATTTCATGTTTTGCCAGCAGCCTCAACCTCGCAACAAAACCACTTTGCACTCGCGCTGGTCCAGCTGCCCCAAGGCAGTGCCTGGGCTTGTTCCTCATTGTTTACGTCGCTTTGGGACGGAAATCCCACGTGTCATAGCCCCAGCTGTAGTCGGTGCGAAACCGAACTTCCTCGGTTTAGAAATTAGCCTCAGATGTAGACATTGAAATGGTTTGGATTTTTATCTTCGGCAGAAGAGAACAGAATTTTACATAAACCCAGCGAAAACTACACCTCGCAGTTTACAGTGGAACATTTTAATCGATAGTCCCTGCAGAGCCTGGACAGTCTCTCCTGGACAGTCTGTCCTTGAAGGCTGTTCTGTACTGTTAAGTCATTTCTCTATCAGTCAGAGGGGAGTTTTCTTTAAAAAGGAAGGCTGAGGCTGCAGTCTCATTTGCCATAATAGATTTACTCTATCCATCCTAGTTCATGTAGTGCATTCATGGGTGTGTGTGTGTGTGTGTGTGTGTGTGTGTATGCCTGCATATAATAACGATCTCCGCCATGCTGCAGAAGACAAGTGCAGACTCAGAAGGAGGGAGTTTCCACCAAAGAGGCCCAAACCAATCCCACGACTACCACCACCCACCCCTGCCCACACTGCACCAAAATATGCGGCTCCAGGATCAGCCTCCTCGCCCACCTGAAGACCCACAAGGACCAAGAAGGAGGAGAGTCATGCTTGAGCCCGAGTGACCGCCGATGATGATGTTGATGCCTGCATGCAGAGGGTGTGTACCCATTTCTTGCTCATGCAACATAGTAATATTAATAGTGAGGTGAGGCCACCCTGTTCCGAATTAAAAGTAATCCAGTCTTTTAAAAACCTTTATTTTCAAATCGGCACGTGCACATTTCCTTCTATGTGCACCACACAGTGGTAGAGCTCAGTAGTAATTCAGAGATGGTCAGCACACTGACGCTGTGGCATGGAAATAACAGTAACGCAAAGGAAAAAGCAGAAGTGTGACATGAATAATGTTCATGATAGAGCACGGCTAGTTCACATTTGCCCCCCCCCTTTTTTTCTCCCCAGTTGTACTTGGCCAATTACCCCACCAATTACCCCACTTGGCCAATTACCCTGAGCCGTCCCAGTTGCTGCTCCACCCCCTTTGCCCTCTGCTGATCCGGGGAGGGCTGCGGACTACCACATGCCTCCTCCGATACATGTGGAGTCGCCAGCCTCTTCTTGTCACCTGACAGTGAGGATTTCCCCCTCTCCCCCCAACAGGCGCCCCAACCACCAGAGGAGGCGCTAGTGCAGGACACATACCCACACCTGGCTTCCCAACCGCAGACAGGGCCAGTTGTGTCTGTAGGGACACCCGACCAAGCCAGAGGTAACATGGGGATTCGCACCGGCGATCCCCCTGTTGATGGGCAACAGAACACATTTTCCTTTTGAAGATGTAAATGTAATCTAAATAAGTTACTTTTTGAGTAACGTAACTGAATACATTTAGTCCAGAATATTCAGTATTCAGGCACGACATACTTTTTCAAGGTACTCTGCCCAACCCTGCTGGAGAGCATTCAACTTCTCCACCCGAGTGCCTATGTCTATCCCCAGAGGGACCATTCTCCTACCTCCATCTAATCCACCACCGTTGGGACCAGACCCAAGTCTGTGTTTTGGATGATGGTAGTTATTAGATTGGAAGCTCACACAGGTTGTGTAAAAGTAGTGCGTGTCCTGGATAATCTGATGAATCGGTAATGTCTCAGCATGGGGTTAACATCATGGCATGATGTGTGAATAATGGAGGAGTCCATGGTTTCACACTGTGCCATGGATTAAATTTATGTCTTCTGATGTGAACTAATTGGCACCTTGCCTGCTGGTTGAGGGATGAGCCTACTGTGAAGTTCTGTTCACATGTGTGTATGTGTGTGTGTGTGTGTGTGTGTGTGTGTGTGTGTGTGTGTTCCAGTGCTTGTGATGGGACTGAGAAGTGTGCGCTGTATGTTTGTGGTGCATGTGATGTATTTGTGACTGCCTCTCCCTCTATCTGAAACGAGGGCAAACAGTGACATACTAGATACAAGGCACTGTATTGAGTCCAAACAATTAAGGATGTGGTTAATTAGTGTTCAGTTAATTTAGGCTTTGTGTCCACCACAGACTTGAAAAGAAAAACACTTCCTGTATGTGTGTATGTGTCCTGTATCTTTCTATGGAAAGGCCGTGACTTGAATGCTCTCAACTCAATGTAGGCTAACCTGACCTCTTTAAAGAGCCTCGTGCTGCACAGGGACTCCTACTCTTACCTAAGATGAAAAAATGGTGGCGTCGGGGCGTCCGGGTAGCATAGCGGTCTATTCCGTTGCCTATCAACATGGGGATCGCCAGTTTGAGTCCCTGTGTTACCTCCGGCTTGGTCGGGCATCCCTACAGACACAATTGGCCGTGTCTGCGGGTGGGAAGCCGGATGCGGGTATGTGTCCACATCCGGCTGTGCATTTGTTTCATCCAGACTTGATTACTGTAATGATCTGTTTCTGGGTCTGCCACGTTCTAGTACTAAAAGTCTTCAGATGTTCAAAATGCTGCAGCTACAATCCGAACTAAAACTAGAAAATTGGACCAATTGGACCAATTCTTGCTTCCCTTCATCGGCTTCCTATCCATGTTAGATCAGACTTCAAGGTGCTTCTGCTGACTTATAAAATCCTAAATGACCTTGCCCCGTCTTACTTGTCTGATCTCCCTAAACGGTACTTTCCATCTCGAGCTCTTTGCTCTGTGAATACAGGGTTCCTGTGTGTACCCAAAGTTAAAAAGAACTCAGCTGGTGGCAGGGCCTTTTCCTATCGAGCCCTGTTCTCGAAGAATTACCTGCCTGCTGCCGTCAGACAAATAGAGTCAGCTGAGTCTTTTCAATCCAAACTCAAAACGAACCCTTTTTGCTGTAACCTATAATTACTTGCCTTTCAATTGAGTACTTCACAACCTGTACTCTGTGGCAGGCAGGTTTCTGTCTCTATGAATTTACCAAGCACTGTTCTGCTGACGTCCAGGGTGTCTCCCCGCCTGCCGCCCAGTGACTGCTGGGATAGGCTCCAGCATCCCCGCGACCCTGAGAGCAGGATAATTGGTTCACATAATGGATGGATGTTCTGCTGACGAGATTATAGAGTATAGATTATTGACTACTGAAAACCGTTCTCTCACATCTTTTCTCTCTCTCTCTCTGAGTGATGTCTTCTCCTTTCTCTTCTTCTGCATATGTGAATGGTGTGATGCGAGTCTCTCATGTGCATGTGTAGTCTGTCCCCCTGCCAGGTCTACATGGTGGTCGCGTGGCTCAGGTCCTGGGCTGTTCTGGTGGCATGTGGACACTACTCGGCATCCTCATATTCTTCATAAATGTTATCCTTCTTTCAGCTTTTTCCCTGTTTTTCAGGGGTCGCCACAGCAGATTTTACAGTTTCCATCAGGACCCTGTGAGGGCACAGTGCCAATGACCGTTGTTCGATCTGGTATGGTCTTGTCAATCTGCATATTGATTTGGCAAAATTTTACGTCGGATGCCCTTCCTGACACAACCACTAACCCTATGGACGGGGGCACAGGTAAAGCGCTGGATGCCATCCCAGTATTCATGGACTTGCGCCCATGCCTGTCGCTATATTCTTCATAAATGTTATAATTCCATTATAATCGTGTTATCCTCTTTCAGTGTTGTATTGTGTAAATTGTGTAAACACAACATCCATTGCACGTCGTCCATCTTGGGAGAGAGATCCTCCTCTGTTGCTCTCCCTGAGGTTTCTTCCTATGTTTTCTCCCTGTTAAAGGTTGTTTTTTTTGGGGGGGGGGGGTTGCTCCTTATCTGATGTGAAGATCTAAGGACAGGATGTTGTGTTGCTGTAAAGCCCCCTGAGGCAAATTTGTGATGATGGGCTATACAAACAAAACTGACTTGACCTTTATTTGTCAAATGCACATCAATACAGCATGGCCGGCGTTGCTGGCAATGAGATGCTTGGGCATCGGTTCAGCCTCACAAAAGCTAAAGAATATGATATAACAGGTCACGTGAAAACTAATAAAATCTAAAAATTAATAAAAAAGATTGCAAAAATATAAATTTACAGTATTTACAGGCCAGCATGAGAAATTAAAAATAAACTAAAAATTCACAGTGTTGACAGGCCAGAAAAAAAACAACTTAAATTCAAGCTAAAATCACACATTAAAATGGAAAATGTAACAGTTGACATGGAAATTTGACAGTATATATTGAGGTGTGTAGTTGTATTAATAAATTAAATGTATCTGTACATAGTGCAGATCGGACCATACTATGGACCCCGCCAACTCTGCCACGCTAGAAGCCGCTCGCCACTCTCAAGACGGGCGCCTCACTCAGCGCGAGGAACGGCGGAGCTCCATCCATCACGGCCTCCGGGAGATCCGCACCCTTCAGGCGGAGCTTCAGACCTCGGTTACTGGCCAAGCGAGTGCACTTGCGACTGCTTCTCAGCCTCACGCCCCCCGGCGTCGGCCACCTTCGCTGATGCCCGGTCTGTTCCCGAGCCATCGGTGACGGTAACGGAGTGAACGGTTTGTGGCTGGGCTGGCTGCGGCCCCCAACTATCCGCTGGGCTTTCTTCCTACACCTCTGGGTGTAGAGGTCCGGCATGGCTGGTAGCTCAATCACAGCTGGTAGTACGATGCAGAGTATTCGTACGTGGCCAAATTCAACTACCGCTGAAGTACACAGCTCGTCAATGTCTCTTCTAGTTCCACCAGCCAGTAAGAATGAATGAGAGGCAGGACTAGACAGGAAATGAGAGCTAGAGCTACCTTCTGACACTCGGGGCCTTCTTTTCACACAGTGGTTACCTCCAGCACAAGGGCAAGCATGTCTCTTTGAAGGAAGTCTTTAGAGTACACCTGACCCGAATCTGTGTGTTCAGGCATGAGTGTCATTGGTGCTTGTTTCAGAGCTGCAAGTAGTTCATACCAGCAGGAAAAAAGGGATTATCCATCTGACTGAGACTCGCATGGGAAAGAACACCGAGTTTTACGTTTTAAAGTGAACCTGAAATTAACATGCAATCGATAACTAACCTACATTTTTTCCCCTTCAGAGCCCTCTTTTGGTTTCTTTCCTTAGTACCGCAGAAAGAGAGCCCCGCTAATCTAGCCGTGCAGCTGCAGGCGGCTCTGGGGGGAGATGCTCCGAGCCTCTCATCGTGAGAATTCGGTCTACAGTGTGCCAAGGGAGCATCAAAGAACATTATTCTATCTAACTTCTTCTTCTTCTTTCCTTTTACACTGCTGTAGTTAGTTTCACGTATTTTTTTGCATACCTCCTTGTCCATCATTCATTCACATGTTCTCCGGAAACCTCTCTGGGACAACTCAAACTGCGGTGTGTATGCGTTGCTCACAGGTTATTTCTGTGGGCTGTTCACCATGTGAGGTTTAGATGAGGTAAGATCTGCCACAGTGTCATTATTGGTCACCTCAGTTTCCTTTTCCTCTCCTTTCCACCTCATCTCCTGCTCTCCCCTTCTCACCTGCCAATCATCTTCTCATTTTCTCGGTGGTACAATCTTCCCCAACCCCACCTTTGTCTCCAATACCGTTCTTCTTCTTCCTTATTTCAACTCTCCTCCCAGCCGTTCCCCATCTCTCCCCTCCCTGCCCACTCCCCCCAGCTCTGCCAGCCTACGTGAGGGCTCTCCGTGCTCCATTGCTCTTTATGACCTGTAATCCATGCTTATTAAACAAGGTGCCTGTGCCATTAAGAGTGGAAAATGAGCCCTAATGGTAACGCTGCTGGTGGCGCCCCGTACCTCCAAACCAGCTCACACTTATGGGCAACGCTACATTAGCACCCTAATTTGAGCGGCCTCGCATCGGTGCCTCTGAAAATATTTTTATCGTTTTCTCCCCCTCCTACTAACCCTCCCAACTGGTTCCAGATTAGTACTGAAAGCTGTTCTGGTTTGTCAGGTAGTCCAGTAATCTCAAAAGCGTACGGCACGGCAAGGAGAGGTTAAACCGAGGTGAGTTTACTTTCTCGAAGGTCAATCAACAGCACAAACTTTGCCTCTTTCCCTTTTAATCCTCCGTGTCCCGTACGGTGAGGACTCTGATGGGTCACGTGAAAGCCCGCTGGAGTTAAATGGTTCGACTCGTGAGGCCCAGAGTTCAGCTCTCGGCGACGGGGGAGTTTGAGGGCACATAATCTGGGATTCCTGTCACACTCACGTCACCCTGAGCAATGCATTTTTCATCCCTTTCTCCTTACCCATATCCAGCTCTCGTAAGTGCCCCCCATGGATTGAAGTACGGACGCGACCACACTTTCAACTCTGTGAAGAGACGATCAGCAGGCGTACCTACATCTGCTAAAAGGCGAGTTAGCTCCAGCTCATTTGGTCTGTTATCCACGCTGATGTGACATCACAGTACAGTGACAGCGGTGTGGCTCATCCTGAAAGTCAGTCGAGTATACCATAAGTAACTAAGGGAGGAGGCGGGGCTTGGGGGGAAATTGGGGAAATAGTTAATCAAACTTGACAAATTAGGAACACCTTCTGATTATGACTTTGTTTTACTATCCCAGAGCCGTTTTATTCTTAGGGTATGGAGTCTGCATTGTCCCGAAAGCATTTCACATGTGTGTCCACACTGACTCAAGCGCCTCTCGTAATTGGCTGGTGGACGTATCTTCTCTGCGTGTCCCTCCCCGTCCCATCAATTAGATGCTCACCCTGTTTGGGATGAGGTACTGTCTGGGCACGCTGCTGCAGTAAGATGGATTTACTGGCCTACTTAGGGAGCCACTCACTCTTGAAGTAATTTTAGCTTTCCTCTGGTCAGTCATTTAAAGAAAGAACCATTTTTCTTGTAGTTGACGTTTAAAGGGTATTTTTGTTTGATTTCGGTGTGATTACACAGAGCTCGAAGCCGCTGACAGCTTAGAATAATCAGGCCCTCTGGCTGGACTGGATTGTTTTAATGATTTTGTTTACAGTCTATGAAATGAGGATGTCGCTGTTGGCAGGTGAAACACCAGGGCAGGGAGGGCTGATTCAAATAAGTAGGCACCTACCTCTTTTAGGAGAGGAGAGGGAAGCTGTCACGGCTCCGGCCATGACTCCAGTTTTCCCTTCTCTTTCTCTGTGGTCCCTTCGTCCCTTGTGTCTCAACCTCCCCTGTCTGTCTCTCTGTGTCAGTCAGTGTATGTGGCGTGGGTGTGGCTCTTCCTCGTGCTCTCTCCTGGCTCCTGCTTCACCTCCAAATCTGTCTTCAATTTACTCATCAACCCAGCGGTATAAGAACCTCGGCTCTTCACCAGCTCATCACCGGATTGTTCTGCCAAATGCCATGGATTCCCTGTGCACGCTTCCCCAGCGTGTCTCCTCGTCCGCCCACTCCACTTCAGCCTGCCGGCCAGCTTTTCCACTCATCTGGCTGCCTGCCCTCTGCCTCAGCCTGCCCCTCGTCCCCACCGCTGCAACCGTCCCCCCTTTATCCTTCATTAAACCCACTCTTCCCTACCACCTTTAATCCGTGTCTGTATTCGGGTCCAGAAACAAGCAAGCCGAAACAGAACAATCTGGCCAGTATGGACCGAGCAGATCTGCTCAGTCTACTGTGTGCTTGGGAGGATTTCGTTGTGTCGAGGGACATTTTCCTCAATGACGACCCAGGCTTACTTATGCTTCTCGCTGCCATCTGGAAGTGGGACCCTGAGTTTGCCCAGTCTCACATGTGTCCCTGGAGTCTCCCAGCTCCCCCCCGAAGCAGCCAAGCAGCTCAGCAGCTAGCCTGTGTCTCATTTGGCTAACCTCTCTCTAGGGGTTAACTCGAAGGCCATTCTTATTTTTCGTCTTCAGCTCACCTGAACATTTCAAGAAGCTAATATTTTCACAACGACATGGCGATCTGGAGTGAAGAAACTGAAGACCAGCTGATTTAGGGGAGGCCAGCTCTTTACGACATTACAGAAAAACGTCACGCCAACCGAGTGGTCAAAACAGAACTCTGGCGTGAGATCGAAAATAAACGTGGTACATCAAGTAAGATTTTTCTTTTTCTTGGGTGGAGCCCTAACCCTAACCTCAACCTCATTACATCAAACTGTGTTTTTTCACACACAATTCAGTGTTTGAATCAGGGAATTTGTGTGTCCGGCACGACAAAGGATCCTAACTGACTTTCCATTAGCATTGTTTCCTTGATGCTGACATGTAACTTTAACACATTACATGCCACCACCACATAATGCGAGTGTTAAGAGGTCGTGGTCATTTCATGTATTTCTATGAGATCATGTTGGCCGCCCAATGACTGCTGGGATAGGGTCCAGCATCCCTGCGACCCAGAGCAGGATAAGCGGTTTGGATAACGGATGGATGGATGGGTATTAGAGGGACAGCTCAAGTTGGACGGTTTGGAGACAAAGCAAGAGAGGCCAGATTGAGATGGTTTGGACATGTGTGGAGGAGAGATGCTGGGTATACTGGGAGAAGGATGCTGAAGATGGAGCTGCCAGGGAAGAGGAGAAGAGGAAGGCCAAAGAGGAGGTTTATGGATGTGGTGAGGGAGGACATGCAGGTGGCTGGTGTGACAGAGGAAGATGCAGAGGACAGGAAGAGATGGAAACGGATGAGCCGCTGTGGCGCCCCCTAACGGGAGCAGAAGAACAACAGTAGTAACCACATGGGCCACATGGGGGATTGTGAGTTCCTTTGCAGAAAGGGCATTGTTAAACAGACTTATTTGGTATGGAGAGTTATTTCCTCTCACGCAGGCGCAGAACGTACATGCTAGTTGGCCGTTGGCTGTAGTCTTTGCGGTGTGTTCAAGTGCTACTTTTTGGCCCAGATGCAGAGTGACGTGAGGCGACGCAACAGCCGGCCTTCATCGCTGCTAGTTCTCTGATTTCAGTTTGGTGTGTCTGGGCCCTTAATAGATCCCCAGCCATTGGCTGTCTCTGCCGATGCCTTGCTAGACCCCCAGGTCGGCCGTCTCCCCTGACGCCTTGCTAGACCCCCAGCCATTGGCCGCACCTGCCGACATCCTGCCAGATCTCCAGCCATCTCCACTGATGCCTTGCCAGAACGTCAGCCATCTCCACTGACGCTTTGCCAGACCTCCAGCCATCGGTTGTACCTGCAGACACCAGATCTCAACCCATCAGCCATCTCTGCCAATGCATTGCCAGACTCACAGCCATCGGCCGTCTCTGCAGATGCCTTGCCAGACCCAAAGCCATCGCTGCCGACATCCTAACAGATCTCCAGCTGCCGGCTGCACCTGCCGACATCCTGCCAGATCTCCAGCCATCGCTGCTGATGCCCTGCCAGACTCCCAGCCATCAGCCGTCTCCACTGACACCTTGCCAGAACCCCAGCTGTTGTCCGTCACCGCCGACGTCCAAGCAGACCCTTCTGCCGATGTCCAGCCAAACTTCCAGCAGTTGGCCATCTCTGCCGACCTCCTGCCAGACCTTCAGCACTTCCACACCACAATCTGACTCCCAGCAGCCCCAGTGCTCTTCATCTCTCAGCCCGCCTGCTGCTATGAAATATTCATAGGGCTTCAACAGGCCACAGTACACACTACAGCCAGGCTACTAATTGTACCAACGGGCAGACCCCAATGTGTGTCATTTACTGGGCTAAAAAATAAACTGGGCCCATTATCGCCATGGCAGCACGCAGCTCCAGTCATCCCATGGGTTTACGGTGTTTCATCATCTGGAAAGAGGTTGTAACTGAGTTGAGGTATTTTAAGTGAGCTGAGCTTTGTTGGGCTTAAAATGTGGAGAACAGAAGCTGTGCCTGTGGGATGTTGCTGTAAGTTAGGGTTCGTTACTTTTATTTTTTTTCCCCCCCAAAATGCAATTGCTTTGCTAAAGGGCACATTCAGTGCAACGCACTAAATTCTGAACGCAGTGGTCCAAGAAAAATGAAATCGGATGAAAAGCAAATCCAAGGAAAAAGCGATAAAAAAAATTATAAATATTCATTCACTCATTCATATTCGTTATGGCATGAGTTTGTAGCAACAAAAAAAAAGAAAAGTTTATGAATAATAGGAGCACATGATATGACCTGGGTATGTTAGAAATCCATCCATCCATTATCTGATTATCTGGACCGTTTGTCCTGCTCTCAGGGTCGCAGGAATGCTGGAGCCTATCCCAGCAGCCATCGGGCGGCAGGCGGGGAGACACCCTGGACAGGCCGCCAGACCATCACACAGGGCCCACACACACACACACACACACACACACAAACACACATTCACACCTAGGGACAGTTTAGTAATGCTGATTCACCTGACCTACAGGTCTTTGGACTGTGGGAGGAAACCGGAGCACCCGGAGGAAACCCACGCAGACACGGGGAGAACATGCAAACTCCGCACAGAGGACGACCCCCCAAGGTTGGACCACCCCGAGGCTCGAACCCAGGACCTTCTTGCTGTGAGGCGACTGCGCCACCATGCCGCCGGTACGTTAGAAACGTTGCTTGAAAGTCAACTCTGCTGTGTCTTTTCTTTCCTTTTTGGAAAACAAACACTGTGGTGGTCTGGCAAACCTGGACAACGCCACATTTTACTGTAAAGCACAACTCAGTGGTAGCCTCGCCAGTTTTCTAATTCAAATTATTCACCACAGTCTCATTATCTTTCTATGAACATGTACAATCCACTTCCTGTGTTTTACCTCTTGGCTTCCTCAGTCAGTTGTTTATTAGCACCACCCCTGAGAGCAGCTGGCTGTGACCCATGCTCCAATAAATCTCTGGGTTTAGCTGAAGGTTTATTTGGCTCATCTTGTCTGTCTTGTGGCATTCAGGGTGCTTATATCCACTTGTTGTCTCTGCTTTTAAAGTATCGGCGTATGATTAGATGGACTTAATTTGAAATAATTGTTAAAATCTGGGTGCATTTTAGCATTATTTGATTCCACATGGCAGCACGGTGGCGCAGTGGTTAACGCGGTCGCCTCACAGCAAGAAGGTTCTGGGTTCGAGCCCCGGGGTCGTCCAACCTTGGGGTCGTCCCAGGTCATCCTCTGTGTGGAGTTTGCATGTTCTTCCCGTGTCTGCGTGGGTTTCCTCCCACAGTCCAAAGACATGTAGGTCAGGTGGATCAGCCGTACTAAATTGTCCCTAGGTGTTAATGTGTGTGTGTGTGTGTGTGTGTGTGTGTGTGTGTGTGTCGGCCCAGTGTGATGGCCTGACAGCCTGTCCAGGGTGTCTCCCCACCTGCCACCCGATGACTGCTGGGATAGGCTCCAGCATCCCCGCGACCCTGAGAGCAGGATAAGTGGTTCGGATAATGGATGGATGGATGATTCCACATTGCAATACAAAAAGTCCAAAAACAGGTAATTAACATAGTTCTGAAGGCACTTGTGACTCAGGTTTGTTTTTTTCAGAGGTGAATGAGTTTAGATGGGGAGCGGGCGAGGGTGGATATCAATGTTTATTGACTGGCGTGTTTTTCTACCGCCATCAGATTTGCTGCTTTGCGCACGATTCATAAGCAATATGCTAGAGAAGAGGTCTATTAGATGATGCTCAAGTCAGGACGAACAAGATGATCCACATGTTAATATAATGTAAGCAGGTTCAAAAGAAATGTGTAGATGATGTGTAGTCAGGTTGGATGTGCAACGTTCAGGAATGGACGTTTTCAGTTATTTTCACAAATCTCGCTCGCTGAATTTCTTCCTACAGTTAAATTTACCATGATGTGCTTCTTTGAAAATTCATTACCCAAGAAACCCGAATAAACCAGCCAGTAAAATCTAGGCAGTCAGGGGTGACGTCATTGTGGCCTTTCTCTACATTTTATTGTCTTTCTTTTCGAGTACACTGCTGTCACTTCATATAAGCAATGTCCAGGTGTGCAGATGCTTCTCTAGAATATGTGATAGAATGAACCGATACGTCTTCCTCCTCGCACAGGTTTCAGTTTTGTAATACTTAAATGTCTTAACCCTGCACCACAGGGGATCGCTGGTTCTAATCCCCGTGTTACCTCCGGCTTGGTCGGGCGTCCCTACAGACACAATTGGCTGTGTCTGCAGGTGGGAAGTTGGATGTGGGTATGTGTCCTCGTCGCTGCACTAGCGCCTCCTCTGGTCGTTCGGGGTGAAAAGAAGCGGCTGGCGACTCCACATGTATGGGAGGAGGCATGTGGTGGTCTGCAGCCCTCCCCGGATCAGCAGGAGGGGGTGGAGCAGCGACTGGGACGGCTCGGAAGAGTGGAGTAATTGGCCGGGTAAAATTGGGAAGAAAAGGGGGGGGGGTGTGCACTACAGCACTTCTACACAAACAACATGCAACTTGTAGAGGCCATTTTATTCCTATTACATCAGCATCAAGTTTATTGACCATGTAGGTTGGCACCCACATGGGATTTGACTCCGGTTTCATGGCTCTGACAGTGTACTCAACACAGAAGAACAACACAACATACAGAATGGCCCCTTTAAACAACCACAATGTTGTATTTTAGACTGAATTTTCGAAAATGTTTACACTGACGCTAAGCCCTGCCTTCATTTTGATTAGTCAGTTATATTCGTACTGTTTCCTTTGCTGAGCTGCGTTCAAGGTCAGTCCTGTGTTCTGCCGACCCGCACCAAAAATCAACACATTTGTCCTTATCAAGACCCCATGAGCAATCATGGGCTGTCTGTTTGTCAAGACCACAAGCTTCATCTTGGCTGTGCTTTCAGCCTGGTGTCCTTGAAGTTACCCTGCCTGCAACTTGTTACTGGCTGTTTACAGCGTGTCAGTTTGATGGTATATTGGTAAATCCCCCATGGAAGGCTATTTTCCACAAAGCGCTTCTTCATTTGCATGACCATTTTTTTTGTGGTGGGAAAATCGCAAGCGCAGCCACAAATGTTTGTCCAGAAGAAAGAGGGAAAAATGTTCATTGACCCGAAGAATAGCAGAGGGTTTGCTGAGGGGGGGGGGGCAGAGGAATAATGTCCTTCACTCTCTGAGGCACAGATTATTGATGTGAATGCAAACTTTAAACATCACCAATGACATGCACACCTGCATACATGTGCGCAGGAGCTGCTGTGCCCTGCCTCGTTGCCATCAGGCATGCAGTGAAAACAGCTGCGTTGTTGCACCTTGAATCTATTGCCCCTTTTCCACTGCGTGGTACCAGCTCGACTCCACTCAACTCGGGCAAAAGTTAGGGATAGTACCTGGTACCAGGTACTTTTTTTGGTACCACCTCCGTCAAGGTTCCAAGTGAGCTGAGCCGACACGAAAAGGTGACATGAAAATACCACTATAAATAAATAAATATATGTATGTTTCAATATAAAATCATAAAATAAATGAAAATATTTGAATTTGAATAGAAATAACATATAAATACAATATAAACAAAAATATAAATAAAATGTATTTATGTGTATTTAAATATAAATAAATCTGACCACTGATTGGTCAGAGGGAAATTGAACAGCTGTTTATAACCAGGAAATGCCAAAGCGAGCCTTATGAAACTTGTAGTGTAGTTGATAATCTATCCATGTAAAACATTACATGTTGTCAGAGAATCTCTTAGTTACACTAATATGGTTAGTGTGACGCACACATTTACAATTGGTCTTTCTGGTTGTTTTTTTTGTGTGAAAATAAAACACTAGTGTGGGGCGCTGGTAGACGAGGGAGGAAAAACTAGTCAGCGCGCCCACAAATGACCAGCGGGGCTTCACTGTGAGGGGGTACTACCTGCAGGGGAAAACCACATCCCAAAAGGTAAAGCGAGTCGAGTCGAGTCGAGTTGAGCCAGTACCATGCAGTGGAAAAGGGGCATATGATGAATCATTCCAAACCCAAAATCTCAGAAATGGAACATAATGATTGTTCAGAACCGCCTCCGTGGAGTCCAGTAGTTTCAGTGTGGGAACGTGTATGGCTGATATCTTACCACTGTGGAGTAAAAGTTGAGAAACGTGTTTTAATTTTATGTAAGTCGTGGAATTGTGTACTTTCCCCACCAACACCAAAGAACGCTCTCAAACTTTTACCCATAATGTATTTTGAAGTTGTTGGGCTGAGCCGCCGATATGATAACTTATTCTGTCACATCTGAAACACTGACGAGCACCAAAAGTAAACTGTGTGTTGTGGGTGGAAGGTGGGTGTCTGGCCACACTTGAGAGGGATCGACTCCAGCAGCATCCCAGCATTCGGCAGCATGGTAAATTAGAAATTCCTCCCCGCTGTTTCTCTTTATTATTCTGCTTGAGGGCAGGCAAAGTTAGGTTTCAGTGTTTCTCCTCTACCCACTGTTCTCCCGCCTGCTCCCTAAAGAGTCGATTGTTCTCTCCCACTTTTTAAAGCGCTTCTGATCCTTTTCAAGTGATGCCGCCTTGATTACAGAGGATAAATACTGGGCAGGTGCTTTTTTCCCCCACTTCGCCTCTAGGCAGGTAGCCAAACTTTGGTCATTATCATAATGGAGTATTTCAAACTATAAAGCATCAAGTCGCTTAATCTGGAGCCTTGTTGAAAACTGCTGATGGTGGGGTAATTTGCTGGCAGGTCTTCAGGGGGAGACAGTTTGTTTGTAATTGCTTCAGCTTCAATGCCGTTCCCCCACTTTGAAAAATAGGCTGCGTTTGACTTCTGTAAGTGGTGTGTACATGTGCAATGTAGTCCGTTTGAACAGAGTGTCTTCGGCTGTGTGGGATGTGTGCACTCCATACACTGTAAGAGCCCCCCCCCCCGAAAAGAACCTCACTTTTAACCCTCGTGTTGTCCACACACACTGTATACTGCCCTTGTCTTAAGGGTCATTTATGACCCGCCTTCATTCTTCTTCTTCCTCTTCTTTCAGCTTGTTCCCTGTTTCTCAGGGGTCGCCACAGCGGACTGTACAGTTTTCATCGGTACCCAGTGAGGGTACAGCACCAACGGCGGCCGTTGTTAACCCGGGCCTCAGCCAATCCCGTATGGAGCCTCGACTGATCCGGTATGGTCTTGTCGGATGCACTTGCTGACACAACCACTAACCCTACGGGCAGGAGCACAGGTAAAGCGCCGGATGCCATCCCAGTATTCATGGACTTGCGCCCATGCCTGTCGCCGTCATTAAACCTCTAAATTAAAGCGACTTAATTTATTTTTAAACCCCAAATCTGTTTTGCACGAAGAAACAACCTGTCCTTCATCACAAACTCCGTGACTACCTGGGTTTTCCCTCTTCACGGTGCAGGAAGACGGCATTTAATCAGTGGACACCACTCGTCTTTATTGGGTCACACATGACACAAACATGTCTTAGGGTCAAAAGTGACCCTAAGACATGTTTGGTACCCTAGTGGTGTACAGCTTTCATGGAAACATGAGCGAAAACAGTGTTCCATTGTATCTAATGTTGGGGTCACTCTAATAAAAATCATCAAATTTTAGGTTGAAAAAAATATCACTTAGAGACTTTCCTCTGCTGTTAAACACTGTTATGGGCCTTTTTGACCGTAAGACAACAGAAGGGTTAACCGTATAACTGCATGTGGGCCTGTTGCTGTTATGATGGTAGGTCAAGACTAATTCAGTGACAGTGGACATGTCTTGATGCGTGCTGAATAATCCAGGTGAGGAAATCTCAGAAAGTTGAGTCAGTTCATCTGGACACCACGTTTAGTGCAAGAAACGTTTCATCACTCATCTCAAGTGACCTCTTCAGTCTCAGCTGACTGCAGGCATCCCCACCCTTATAAACAATACAGTGGCATAACGACCCAAACCAACTATCGGTTTCTTATGCAAATTACCATGACCATTAATTAGAGTTACTATGGCCATGTGTACTGTTCACAGAGGATTGGGGAATAGTTGCAATTACAGCATTGTAAGATGGCGACAGATGCACTCTTAGCGTGGTAACAACATACACGTAATTTCAGTGTTCAACACCAAACCCCATCATCTCCTGCTGTAATCATCGAAAGTAAGCTAATTTACAACTCCGGACTGTTGTAGACTATAACCTATTTCAATATTGTTGTTTATTTGGTATGTTGTTTTTGTGTGTGTGTGTGTGTGTACAGTTGGATTTTTTGCTGATGTTACTGCATCTGCTGTGTGTCTGTCTGTCTGTGGGGGGGGGGGCTGTGCCAGGCTAAGTAATGCTGTTAATGTTCATCTTGGTGCCTGTAACATTACCTCTGATGATGTATGAGGCTTTCATGATTAAACTGTGGTGCATTAAGGCAAGTGTTGTTGTAATGCCCTATTTTGGTTAACATATGCATTTCAGAGCCTATTAAGTATGACTGGTCTTGGACGGGCTGGGCCCACCAGATTTTCTCTGTGCCCACCCACACTGTGATTTCTGCCTACGCTGTTGCCACAAGCACGAGAGGTTCTTCAGCTTACATTCATAACTGTGCACAAAACATTTTAGGCTTATAGGTCCAGTAGTTTGTGAGATTAGCTGCGGACACACACACACACATACACACACATACGTGCGTGCACGTGCGTCAAAAAACATAATCTCCTCCAGGCCACCACCCGGCGGCGATAATTAGCACTTGATCGTTGACGCGTTTAATGTTTATTCAGGGTAACAAGTACATTGTGTCAGTAGTCGTGTTACCATGATGTATTTTATGCACATTCTGAAGTATCGCATCAGAAAAGGTTTATGGAAATGGCAAAATGTATGCTCAGTTGAGGTGATTTGTGCCTTTTTCGAAAAACAGTTAATGTGCTAAATGGGAGATGGAAACACCTTTTTTGAATACATTTTGATGCAGTGAGCATTTAACTCAAATGATCGATCAGCTGTTTCCGCTGTCGGCAACTTCCCAGATATTCCCATAATGCACATTTCTTTGTTTTTATCTCCAGACAGCATGAAACATGGCCAATAATAACTGACATGAAAGAACAATTACAACTTGCCCAATTGAAACAAATTCCTGAAGACCTCTCTCCATTTTCTCTCATGGATGGCCAAGGCGACTGGTTTGGTTTCTGGTTTGCAACATCTACTTCTATTGTTTATTACAGCCATACATAACGTAGCCTATACCACCAATTGCTGATGAAACTACGCTTTGTGTAGCCTAGTTTATTTGCTCCAAACCAGTTGATGGAAACGTGCCTAATTCGCATGTTCTTTTTTGCAACATTTCAAAAGTTCGCTTAAATTTGCTTGACAATTAATGCAAACACGGCTTATGTGTACAACCCCTGTTCAGTGCTTCTTGTGTGCCTGTCAAGCAGCCTGTGTGGGTCTCAAGGTTCGAATGCTCTTCCCTTTTTCTGGGCTTCCATTTGGAGGCTTCATCTCTGAATCCGGTAGTGGCAGAAGAGAGGGGATCAAAGCAAAGCAGCGTAAACAGTTTTTTTTTCCATTCATCTATCTCACCCTTCCGAGACTGCTTGAGCACCGTGAGGATCCTCATTCTTTCGGCTATCTGCCACTTAACTCAGAGTGCCATCCTCCAGCGCAGCGGACTTAGTCTGTGCCAGCAACACAATAATCTCCAACTCCACCAATTTACCAAAAATTAGGGCTTTAAGCTCTTTCTTAAGTACTTGTTTAGAGTATGCGATGCCGAAGTGATTTGCTATTTGAGCCAAATCATCTTTACGGCAGCTGTCAATTTCACTAAAAGCAGGATTGGCCAAAAAAATACTTGAAGTCAAACAGCAACATGTCCAATTACTGCAGCTGCACACCATTTCCCTTCTCCTTTTTTCTCTTCCTTTTTTTTTTCTTTCTCAAAAACAATCCAACCTCCAAGCTGTCAATAACTTGTGGTTATGAGAATCTTTTAAGAGATATCCCGGACGAGCTTCCACTTATGTTATCAACCCAGCTTGTTAGGGGAAGGGGAAGCAACATAAAACCATATTTAGATAGTAAAATAGTTATTAACAAGAAACTTACATTGCAAAATACAAAAACACAAGAGGCAAACTACAAAGGAAAGGGGCCTATTAAATCTGTTCCATCATGTCTGTTCATTTGACAAGCGATTTGCCTGAGACGGCAACACTTTCGACATCTCAGGGTTTGTTAAGCAGGCACTTTGAAGTGAGGAGTGACCTGTCATCACATAGTCATCCAACATGGTAGGAGTCTCTGTCACTATTAACGCGCAGCTACCAGGGACTGCAGATGCTTGAACAGGTTCAGCTTTTTCCGGACTAGTTTTGGATGCTTCTCTGGAGTAGTACCATTTTAACATGTTCACAAGACGTACTCGAGTTTTTCGCTTTCTCTCAGGAGTGCTAATGATGTAGTCAGTTGTCACTGAGACACTTACGAATGTTATATTGACTGGAAAATTTGGCCAAGCAAGCAGAACCGGGGATAGGCAGTAAGGCCAAAACTTTGTCACTGAACTGAAAATGTCAGGGAATAGTGGAGCGGTCGTAATGGCACTTCATTACTGTCTGTGAAGTGAAGAGAGACTCTTTTGCAAGGGAATTGGCATGGTGCAAATGCTCACGGAACTTACTGACATGGTCTTGCACATTTCGCTCGGTAGCTGGTTTGGACGACAGAAATTTATCTTGCAAGGATTTGAGTGGACCATGGGTTGTGTCACTAAAGACAAGCTCTGTGGGGCTGAATCCTAAAGATTCCTGGTGAGTAAATATTTCACTTTTTGTTCTGGGCAAGAGACCAACACAGTCAGTTAGTACCTGTTCAAACAGCTCTCCTATTGCAGGTATAGGGTGCAGTGGGGCTGAAGGAATGGTTTAGTTTTTTTTACCTGCAATCTGGCAAACATGGCAACAGCAGCAGTACTTAGCTACATCAGCTTTTAACCCTGGCCAAAAGAAGTGTTTGAGCGGTAGTCTCCGTCATCGAGTCATTGAATAATGGAGTCTCCACTGCCCAGTGCCACGAAGTCTCCACTGCCCAGCACTACAGAGTCGCCACCCTGTGCCACTACTGAGGTCCAGCCTGTTCCCAGAAGAAAGTGTGGTCACCAAGGCCACCAGCAGTCTCTGCTGCCCAGCGCCATAGGGTCTCCACTACCCAGCGCCACTACTGAGATCCAGCCTGTTTCTGAGCCATCAGCTGCCCCTGCCGAAGCTCAGCCTGTTGCTGTTCCCACTAGTCACACAAGTCATCCCATTGCCATCTGGTCAACCTCCCAAGCAGCTCCGCCCACTTGTCCTGCCTCTTGGTCACCCTCCGCAGTGATTTTGCTCATCTATCCTGCCTTTTGGTTGCTCTCTAGAGCTTCTCTGCCCATTTGCCCTGTCTGGGGGATTGGGTGGGTGGGTGGGTGGGGGGTACTGTCATGGTCATGGCCGTGCCTCCAGTTTCTTCATGTTTCTAATCTTTCCCTTTTCTCTATGTTTCCTGTGCTCCCCTGTGTGTGTGTGTGTGTGTGTGTGTGTGTGTGTGTGTGTGTGTTGTCACTCTCCCGGCTCTCTGTTTGCTGTTCAGCCTGCACACCTGCAATCCATCTACTCATCAGATCAGCAGTATATCTACCCAGGTTCTTCAGCCACTTGTTGCCAGATCATTGTTTCAGCCTTTATGGTAGATCACTTTGCCAGGCCACCTAGAATTGTGTATTCTAAGTTTTACTCTTGAGTTATTTTTGATCATTGAACTAATCTCTATTTCCCTGCACCACAAGATCTTTACATGCCTGCCTGTTTACCTGTTCGTCTCCCTGCCTGCTGGTGAGTCATCCAGCCATGCTCTTAACCCTAACTTCATTCCTGCTTTGCCTTGCTTCGCCAGCCATCAGCTTCCCTCTGCCCTCTGGCTTGCCCTGCTGTAATCCTTACCTCCATCCACCTTCACTCCCTGAGAATCCCCTATAATCCTTTTCTCACTCATTCTATTCTATGTCTATGTCCTGCATTTGGATTCCCCTTGTTGATCATAACAGTTGCACTGCCAACACCTCTTTCAGACCTCACTTTGCAGAATTCTTGGGTTTCTGGCTCCCAACATCCTTCTTATTGAAGGAAACTGATTTGGGGCTGACTACATGGAGCTTGCCCAGGGAGCTGGGGCTGATAAATCATACAGCCATCTGAGCCACTCTGAAGCAGTTATATTGCTCTTCAATATGGAAGGGCTGGACTGGAACCTCTGGCTCTATGTGGCAGCACAGGGAGGAAAAGGGTTAACATCAAGTTTGAAATGACTGTAAAGCCAATGAACCAATATAAATTCCACAGCAAGACATCACATCTGAAACCAGACTGAAAAGTGTTGAAGGATGCCAATCATGACAATGACCTCAACAAGTCTGTGATTTCTTTAAAGTATCTTGAATACTTTGCTTTAAATTTAACAGGTGATATTGGCAATTTAATTGTGTCCCTTTAATACCCACTGTACTTGACACTTCAGCAGTTGATTGAAGACAGTAATTGAAGCAGTAATTGCTTCAATTTGAAGCAATTACTTTGCTTTATATGCTGAATTTGACAGATGATATTGACAATTTAATTGTGCTCCGTTAATACATATACTGTACTTGACACTTGAGCAGTTAATTCCAGACAGTAATTGCATGTGATGCACATAAGAGCACGGACGAAGGCCCATCACTGAATTCAGGAATTGGGACTCTGTCAAATTAGTCATCTGCTCTTTTTCACCCTCTTCAGCATTCATAGGCTCATTTTCCACCCATGAAAGGAGCCAACATCATCTATCACCTGCATGCTAATTAGCATCACATCAAGTCAAATTTGAATACCTGCCTTTTTCCTACCTTTGATTTCCAGAGAGATGAAAGTTATGACAGGCTCAAAGTCCCACTGAGGGGCAAAGTAGCAGGTGGTAACACCGTTAAGACCTTTTTGCTGTAACTCCGTAGTCAGTATTGTTGGAAACTTTTCCAACAACTTAGTGTACTATATGTCTAATAACTTCTGACTTCTGCGGGTTTAACCACTATCATTGATTTCAAACAGTGGTAAAAGTGAAAAAATGTCACGAATGTTGTCAAATACCACCTTAAATTACACATCAGATCTGCATAAAATCCATTCCTTCCCAAAACGTATTACCTTCATCTTCAAGTATGAAATAAAGAAAAGACAGCGTATTATGTTTACTTGCAGTAGTACTGTACGTAAGAGCTAAGTTCCTTGATACCTTCAGAAGTTAGATTGCCTGCAAGTAGTGTCCAGACAGAACTCATCAGTTCAGTATCATTGATCAGTAATTAACAGCCTAAAGAAAGTCTTGAATAAGGAAATAGCCTTTCTAATGCCCCAGAAAGTTGAATCAGTTCATCTGGTAAGTAACCTCTGTGTCAGCTGGCTGCAGGTATCCCCACCTCTATAAACAGCACAGTTGTGTCACAACCAAACCCCAACGATCGATTTGATATGCAGATTTCCGTGACCATTAATTGAAGTTACAAAGCCCTTGTGTACTTTTCACAGAGGACTGGGGAATGGTTGCAATCACAGCATTGTAAGATGGTGACAGATGTAGTCTTTGCCCCCCGCCTCGGTTCAGGGATGGTCATTGCCTCTTCACATAGATGGCCTCTTTGACTCCCTGTTCAAACCAGCGTTACTCCCTATCAAGGATGGTCACATCCTCATCCTTGAAAGAGTGGCCACTGGCCTGCAGATGGTGTAGACTGTGGAGTCCTGGCCTGACGGGTTAGCTCTCCTGTGTTGTGCCATCCTCTTCACCAGATTCTGTTTGGGTTCCCCCATGTACAAGTCACGGCAATCCTCCCAGCACTTACAGCGTACGCTGTATTGCTCTGTTTGTGCCAGGGGACCCAATCCTTGGGATTGACCAATTTGAAAGCAACCTTGACACAGTGTTTGGAAAATATGCCTCTCCCGCCACATAGGGAATCACCACTGCTTTACGCTTAGGCAGCTGTTGTCCCTCTCTTCTCTTCGATCGGCTGGTGCACTGTTTGGGTGTCTTCCTGGCTTCGACAAACGCCCAGTTATGATAACCACACTTAACCAGGGCCTGTTTAATGTGGGATTTCTCCCCTTCCCCGGCGGCTGTGTCGGTGGGGACGTTGTTGGCTCGGTGGTACAGCGTCCTGATGACTCCTAGTGTGCTCCAGTGGATGATGGGAATCAAACCTTAAGTACTGAGCAGTATATGTTGGTTTATGGTAAACATCAACAATCACATGTCCCCTATCACCATTGCAGTTTCACAGTGTAAGAAGGCTAACCTGTAAATTTTCATACCCTCCCTGGTGAACTCGATGTGGTTGTCCAGAGTTAATGTGGTCGGTGAAATGTGCAACATCCTGAGAGTTCATTTTAACCCAGGTGTCGTCCACAAATCTGAACCAATGGCTAGGTGGTGTCCCTGGATAGGACGACAGAGCCCCCTTTTCCATTTCCTCCATATACAAGTTGGCAACTATAGGAGAAATTGGGAAACATACAGCACACCCATTTTTCTGCCTATATTACTGCTCCCTGTATGTGAAATGTGAGGACTGAAGACACGGCTTTAGGAACAGACACACTTGGTCAGTGTTAAGGGTGGTCCTATTGATATATATATATATATATATATATATATATATATATATACACATACATACACAACTGTGGTTTATATAGGGTTGGGGACACCTGTGGTCAGCTGAGACGTTTCTTTCACTAAATGTTGTGTCCAGACGACTTGATTCAGCTTTTTGGGATTTTCTTACCTGGATTATTGAGCGTGCATCAAGACACAAACCTTTCTAACAAAAGGTTTCGTGCGAGTGGGAAGCCCTACAGTCACCACCAGAAATCCCATACTGTAAAACATCTGAATGCCTCATATTGGAAATGTCCTCAACATGTCCTTCTACACTCACTGCTTCCTGGATAGGGCACATCCCATTACATTTACACATTCTCTTCAAGGATACAGTGAAGTTTCTGGAACATTCAGATAAGGATTCTAATTTTGCGAGCCAGTGCACTTTGTGTCGACCACTAATGGCTAATGGAGTAAATAATTATAAAGTTACCCTGCGATAAATCTGATTATCCTTCACCCCCCATCTTATTCTCCCTCTTTCTCTCTGCACTGAAGGAGTCTGTAGGAGCGTGCTTCTGTCTCGCTATAATTAAACAAACTTCATCTTAAGGCTAATCCAAAAAATATTACAGACGACACGAGGACCATTACCTTAGTTGCATTCAGATGGAAACTAATAGCTACTTGACCTTGAAGAATTGATCAGCTAGGTTAACACTGTCCTCTGTATAAGGGTCTAAATTAACACTAACATCAATTGTTGTTTTTGTTTAGTGAGAAAAATCTAAAGAAGATTAAAATATTTGACTTAAGGCATGTAAACACAATCTAATTATGTTCATTCATTAAAATTATTCATTCAATTATTCATTCCGTTCATTCATTAAAATTGTGTCAAAATCACAATATTTCAGGACTTCTGTCTGAGGAAAAAAAGAGAAAATTTCATGTTTGAGAGGAACTGTTGTACTTGCAAAAAAAAAGAAGAAGTATGATCATCAATCACCTGGTTTCACAGAAATGTACCAGCGAACATGATATATATAATTTCTTCCTCATTTTTCTCCCTTTTAAATTTATTTTATTTTATTATTTTTTTAGGGAGCTGTTCCTTATCTGATGCGAGGGTCTAAGGACAGGATGTTGTGTTGCTGTAAAGCCCCCTGGGGCTGATTTGGGATATTGGGATGTACAAATAAAATGGACTTGATAGACCTTTCTGGAATATATGCTTTAGAAAGGATCGACTGCGAGCTAGGGGCACGGGGGTGTTCATTTTTATCAAGGAGAAATACAAACGCAGAGAAAAAAATAGAATCGAACACCCGTCTTGAATGTTTAGCGCTACATGTGATTCTTTCACCCCAGATGAACTTAAATGTTTTTGTTCTGTGTAACCTGTCATCACATAGTGTTTGTTTTTATGATGAAGTACAAGATGTAATGAAAAGGTTTGATCCCCACATAGAAACGATATTGGCGTAAATTCAGTTAATCTGGGACATTGGGGGTGATGTGGGACACCTAACCTCCAGTGTGTTTACTTCCTGTTCTAACAAGGTCTAGTCAACAGGCCGTTTATGATAGGTTTAGCCTGGGTGTCATGTGACTGAAATCAAACGACTTGATGGGGGGGATGTCACAGAGAGAACTCTCTGAGACTAGACCTGTGCCAAGGCTGAGCCCTTTGGAGGCCCAGTGCATGAAATGGCAGTTACTTCTTCTGTTTGTTTGTTTGTTTTTAAGATAAGTCACCTTTGCATATTGCAATCCTGCTCACCATCCAGGGTATTACTGCAGGTATGGACCTTGAATTTCTTGGGTTCGGATTTGGTCTGAAAAGAGAGATCTTGCATTTCACCAGGAATATAAGCTTCAAAGTAGGCCACGGTTACTAGTTTGGTTGTAAATTAGTCAAAATGGATTGCCTTGAATGATGTTTGTCCCTATTTCCACAAAAACAGGCCAACCCCCCCCCCCCCCAGCTAAATACCTCTCATTTCATATGTTGGGCCTCCAAAGGGCTCTCTGGAAGCCAGCCTGGGACAGGGCGTCCGGGTAGCGTAGCGGTCTATTCCGTTGCCTGCCGTTACCTCCGGCTTGGTCGGGCGTCCCTTCAGACACAATGGGCCGTGTGTGTCCTGGTCGCTGCACTAGCACCTCCTCTGGTCGGTCGGGGCGCCTGTTTGGGGAGGAGGGGGAACTGGGGGGGAATAGCGGGATCCTCCCACGCGCTACGTCCCCCTGGCAAAATTCCTCACTGTCAGGTGAAAAGAAGCGGCTGGTGACTCCACCTGTATCAGAGGGGGCATGTGGTAGTCTGCAGCCCTCCCCGGATCAGCAGAGGGGGTGGAGCAGCGACCAGGATGACTTGGAAGAGTGGGGCGATTGGCCGGATACAGTTTGAGAGAAAAAGGGGAGGCGGGGGGGACGCAAAAAAAATGTGCTTGATGGTTCGTGTTGCAACACACTAAAGGAAATCGGTGAGCTCCCTGAGGGAAGTGACATAACCGTGGCCTGCAGCCAGAACATTCACATGACGCACAAACCCTCGGCCCACCCTCGAGAAAGGTGGGACTCGACTCGGTGTCTGACGTGTTTGCACACAGTGTCACATGAACCAGCCTGTTTGAAGTAATCTAAACCTTTAACATACATCCATATGCGTACATAGTCATAATGCATACGCCGGAACACGTCCCACACCGTCACGCCGTCTCCCCCTCAGCACCTCCCCTTCCTCCTCCTCTATATCTGCAACGAGAGTGTATTTTTAGCATGTATTAATTGATTTTTGCCCGGGAGATTAGTATGTTGTGAGCAATTTCACAGCTAAGAATAATTATTTGCTCGGCGGAGATAGCAGCGTGTAAGGTTAAGTACCAATCCAAAAAGCAGAGATGGCGGCGGTAGGAAAATGTCAGCTCGTCCCGGTCTTCTCATCGACACGGAAAGCTTCCGTGGCTCCTCTCG